>NC_052310.1:2432230-2627230 GCF_016432855.1 Salvelinus namaycush
ATGTATTACGGTGCTGTGTCTTAGCATAAACCATGTATGTATTACGGTGCTGTATCTTAGCATAAACCATGTATGTATTACGGTGCTGTATCTTAGCATAAACCATGTATGTATTACGGTGCTGTATCTTAGCATAAACCATGTATGTATTACGGTGCTGTATCTTAGCATAAACCATGTATGTATTACGGTGCTGTATCTTAGCATAAACCATGTATGTATTACGGTGCTGTATCTTAGCATAAACCATGTATGTATTACGGTGCTGTATCTTACTTGGCGTAGGCCTTCTCCAGCAGGGCGCTCCAGAACTCAGAGCCCTCGGCTGAGTGAACAAACAGCAGCTTTCCATCCTTCGTTGGCAGCCGGTCGTCAATCACCACGTCCACCCACTCACCAAACTGCCAGAACTGAAGAGGACCACAACAGACAACATTCCACAGAATGCCTCAACATGTCACAAAGAGAGTGAATCACATGGCAGAACATGAGGAAACATACCGGACACTACAACCGTCTTTAAACCTAGTAGTAAAACAAGTCCCCTATGACAGAAATTAAAGGATCTTGGAAAAACATCTGTACTTGTCTTTCTCACACTAGCAATGACTGACATACTGTATGTGACTGTTTTATCTACCTTAGTTGAATTCAAGTTGTCCCCTGGATAAGAGTGTTTGCTCAATTTATAATATGTAAATGTCAATGAATGGAGAGTGTTGAGGATTGGGAATAACTACATGTTAAAACCCTTGACCCCTAACCCCTGACCCCTAACCCCTGACCCCTGACCTGGAAGTGAAAGATGCCAGCGTAGCGGTCAGTGAAGCTCTGTTCAGGAGGAACGACCCTAGCCAGCACGCTCTCGTCCAGGGTCAGTGATGCAATAGCAGCCAGCAGCCAACAGTCACCTGTAAATACACACACACACACACACACACACACACACACACACACACACACACACACACACACACACACACACACACACACACACACACACACACACACACACACACACACACACACACACACACATATACACTGCTCAAAAAAATAAAGGGAACACTAAAATAACACATCCTAGATCTGAATGAATGAAATATTCTTATTAAATTCTTTTTTCTTTACATAGTTGAATGTGCTGACAACAAAATCACACAAAAATTATCAATGGAAATCAAATGTATCAACCCATGGAGGTCTGGATTTGGAGTCACGCTCAAAATTAAAGTGGAAAACCACACTACAGGCTGATCCAACTTTGATGTAATGTCCTTAAAACAAGTCAAAATGAGGCTCAGTAGTGTGTGTGGCCTCCACGTGCCTGTATGACCTCCCTACAACGCCTGGGCATGCTCCTGATGAGGTGGCGGATGGTCTCCTGAGGGATCTCCTCCCAGACCTGGACTAAAGCATCCGCCAACTCCTGGACAGTCTGTGGTGCAACGTGGCGTTGGTGGATGGAGCGAGACATGATGTCCCAGATGTGCTTAATGGATTCAGGTCTGGGGAACGGGCGGGCCAGTCCATAGCATCAATGCCTTCCTCTTGCAGGAACTGCTGACACACTCCAGCCACATAAGGTCTAGCATTATCTTGCATTAGGAGGAACCCAGGGCCAACCGCACCAGCATATGGTCTCACAAGGGGTCTGAGGATCTTATCTCGGTACCTAATGGCAGTCAGGCTACCTCTGGCGAGCCCATGGAGGGCTGTGCGGCCCCCCAAAGAAATGCCACCCCACACCATGACTGACCCACCGCCAAACCGGTCATGCTGGAGGATGTTGTAGACAGCAGAACGTTCTCCACGGCGTCTCCAGACTGTCACGTCTGTCACATGTGCTCAGTGTGAACCTGCTTTCATCTGTGAAGAGCACAGGGCGCCAGTGGCGAATTTGCCAATCTTGGTGTTCTCTGGCAAATGCCAAATGTCCTGTACGGTGTTGGGCTGTAAGCACAACCCCCACCTGTGGACGTCGGGCCCTCATACCACCCTCATGGAGTCTGTTTCTGACCGTTTGAGCAGACACATGCATATTTGTGGCCTGCTGGAGGTCATTTTGCAGGGCTCTGGCAGTGCTCCTTCTGCTCCTTCTTGCACAAAGGCGGAGGTAGTGGTCCTGCTGCTGGGTTGTTGCCCTCCTACGGCCTCCTCCACGTCTCCTGATGTACTGGCCTGTCTCCTGGTAGCGCCTCCATGCTCTGGACACTACGCTGACAGACACAGCAAACCTTCTTGCCACAGCTCGCATTGATGTGCCATCCTGGATGAGGTGCACTACCTGAGCCACTTGTGTGGGTTGTAGACTCCGTCTCATGCTACCACTAGAGTGAAAGCACCGCCAGCATTCAAAAGTGACCAAAACATCAGCCAGGAAGCATAGGAGGAACTGAGAAGTGGTCTGTGGTCACCACCTGCAGAACCACTCCTTTATTGGGGGTGTCTTGCTAATTGCCTATAATTTCCACCTGTTGTCTATTCCATTTGCACAACAGCATGTGACATTTATTGTCAATCAGTGTTGCTTCCTAAGTGGACAGTTTGATTTCACAGAAGTGTGATTGACTTGGAGTTACATTGTGTTGTTTAAGTGTTCCCTTTATTTTTTTGAGCAGTGTATATATATTATACGTGTGCCGGACTTGTAATACTGTATGCAATATTCAGAGACACACTCGTCTGGTTCTGCCAGATTATCGCGTACAACAAACATCCTGTGTTGTCACAGTTACAAACCCGTAACAGTGGAAACATCTCAGCGATATTGACAAGACAGGGAGGGAACCCCACACAGGAGAGTAAATACAACAGTTTTTTTTTAATCTAGAGTAGTAGCAGCGGAAAAAAAGGGGAGAGGTCAGTGTAAATAGTCCGGGTAGCCATTTGGTTAGATGTTCAGCAGTCTTATGGCTTTGGGGTAGAAGCTGTTCAGGAGCCTTTTGGACCTAGACTTGGCACTGCGTTACTGCTTGCCGTGCGGTAGAAGAGAGAACAGTCTATGACTAGTCTTCCTCTGTCACCGCCTGGTATAGAGATCCTGGATGGTAGGAAGCTCGGCCCCAGTGATGTACTGGGCTGTACGGACTACCCTCTGTAGCACCTTGTGGTCGGAGGCCGAACAGCTGCCATACCAGGCAGTGATGCAACCAGTCAGGATGCTCTCGATGGTGCAGCTGTAGAACTGTTTGAGGATCTGAGGACCCATGCCAAAACTTTTCAGTCTCCTAAGGAGGAATGGGCGTTGTCGTGCCCTCTTCAAAACTGTCTTGGTGTTTTTTGACCATGAGAGTTTGGTGGTGATATGGACCAGAAGGAACTTGAAGCTCTCAGCTGGCTCCACTACTGCCCTGTCGATGAGAATGGAGGCGTGCTTAGCCGTCCTTTTCCTGTAGTTCACAATCATCTCCTTTGACTTGATCGCGTTAAAGGAGAGGTTGTTGTCCTGGCACCACACGGTCAGGTCTCTGACCCCCTCCCTATAGGCGGTCTCATCATTGTCGGTGATCAGGCCTACCACCGTTGTGTCGTCGGCAAACTTAATGATGGTGGTGGAGTCGTGCCTGGCCGTGCAGTCTAGTTTTATACAGCTCGTTGAGTGCGGTCTTAGTGCCAGCATCGGTTTGTGGTGGTAAATAGACAGCTACGAAAAATAACGATGAAAACTCTTTAGGTAGATAGTGTGGTCTACAGCTTATCATGAGATACTCTACCTCAGGCGAGCAGAACCTCCAGACTTCCTTTAATATTAGATTTGGTGCACCAGCTGTTATTGACAAATAGACACAGACCTCCACCCCTTGTCTTACCGAGGAAGCTGTTCTTTCTTGCCGATGCAGCGTAAACCCAGCCAGCTGTATGTTATCCATGTCAGCCACGACTCGGTGAAACATAAGATATTACCGTTTTTAATGTCCCGTTGGTAGGATAGTCTTGAACGGAACTCATACAGTTTATTCTCAAAGGATTGCACATTGGACAAAAGGACGGATGGTAGAGGCGAGTTACCCACTCTCCAACGAATTCTCACAAGGCACCCTGACCTGTGTCCTCTGTAACGGCGTCTTCTCTTCATGCGAATGACGGGGATTTGGGCCTGGTCGGGTATCTCGAGTAAATCCTTCGCGTCCGACTCGTTAAAGAAAAAATCTCTGTCCAGTTCGAGGTGAGTAATCGATGTTCTGATGTCCAGAAGCTTTTTTCGGTCATAAGAGACGGCGGCAGAAACATTACGTACAAAATAAGTTACAAACAACGCAAAAAAAAAATATAAAAAAAATAGCACAATTGTTAGGAGCCCGTAAAATGGTAGCCATCTCCCCCGGCGCCATTCAAATCAGAAGATTATCATGTCATAGGTAATGTGAGCATTGCGAAAAGCAATTCCTTTCTATGTATTGCAATATGAAACATGTATTTCTAGATGAAACACTGATGAATTTTTGTGAAAAAAGGGACTGTGTGACTTTGTGTGTTGCACTTAGTCAATTGAAAATTTGCTTTTTTGATGATCTGTTTTGAGTTTTGTACTAAGAAAATGTACTTGTAAAAATTGCATCACATACTTCTGAAAATGGCACCAAAGCGATTGAAAAAAAAACACTGTAATACATCACAGAACTAATATATGCCCTACGTTTAATACATCTATAGACAATATATCTATAGACAAACATATGTTGTAGTCTCCTTCACTGTCTGTTGGTGGACACAAAGCCAGAATTAGTGGGAGGAGGATCTTGGGATTAGCAGTATTTACAGCAACACCCCTTCTCTTTGTGAAATATGCTTACCCAGATCTCCTTGGCAGATATCAGTCCTGGTGGCTCCATCGTCAATGAATTTCGGGTTTGAGCACAACTCCTACAGCAGTCACATTTGAGAGACAGAATAATTCCTTTGTTAACACAGTAATTCATTGATTTATATATTAATTCTTACAAGAGCACTGTACATGATTTAGAAGCATTGTCGTATGATAAGTTGCTTGTCAAATCCTACAGCAATCACAGGAGAGAGAGAACAGAGAGTAATCTATTTGTAACCAGCTACAATAGGATTGTGAGTTAACTCAACATTTGGGCATAAACTGTAGTTGAACCAACATACATTTTCAAGTTCAACTGTACGTTCACTCAATTTAGAATTTTAGTGTGAAATAACAATTCGAGTTAAGAATTTATTCTACCTTATTTGCATATTTCCCCAGTGTGAAATTAAACTATTTATGAATAATAAAAATGGTAAAAAAGTTGTCTTTACTTAACCAGGGTGAGTTGACTGAGAATACATTCTCATTTACAGCAACGATCTGGGGCAAGTTAGAAGACTAGTTCAAATATATAGTTCACATTCAAATATATAAGCAAGCAAAAAAACACAACCCCCCCCCCCCCCCCCCCCCCCAAAAAAAAACATAAGATCAATCATAGAATCATAAAAAATTAACAAATTCTTCCTTAGGAAGGTCCTCACATAGCCGTCTGGACTGCTTCAGATGCACCAAGTCACTCAATTTCAGACAAACCCCTATAGACCATTCCACAAGCCATGTGCAAAATAGCTCAAGGCAGATTTACCTCGAAGGGATCTCTAGAAGGGATCTCTAGAAGGGATCTCTAGAATGAGTCATTCCTGAGATCATATCTGATAGCTTATATTTCTGAAGGTTAACAGAGAAGTGAGATGTGGTCGGTAGTTTATGCAATAGGGATTTTACAAGTGTTTAATACTGATACAGAGCGTAGTGATAACGCACTGTGATAAACTGCGTCCGAAGACTTCAATGCAGCGGCAGACGCATTCAGAGAGACGATATCGCCATCGTCGAAAGACCGGAATGAATGTCGAACTGAATTATTTGTTTTCTACTATTTAACTAAAGGCGGGACCTATTCCTATGAAATAAGCAGATTTTAATTCTTAACTTCTTAACGAACTCATCAACATGGTTTTGACGGAAAGTCTATCATCGATCTAGATGCCTAGAAATTATAAAATCAGGGACACGATCAATAAGGGCCCCATCCAATGTAAGTATGCATAAATCATCAGATAAATGTTTATGAGATTTATAAAAATAACATATACTTGTTTTTACCTTGATTAAGTACTAATTTAAGCTCAACAAAGGCTTTCTGCAAGGCGGAAACAGGCAGATTGAATCATTGAAGCTTCGAAATTGCCTGGTCAGCCATGGGGGCAATAACACAACAATGACCTCTGTATACAGACAATACATACATCAAAAGGTCTTTCTTTGAGGGCCTAGTTACACCCTGGTTTACACTCTAACACAGTGGTCTGAAACTCCTGGTTTACAGACCACATAAAGCCTACCAGTTACATTATTCTGGCTTGCAAAGTGATGTGTAATTCCTATTAGAATCCAGAGTTAGAATATCCGACAACTGGAACTTTTATCTCTTTTAATTTATTCTTCAAGGTACTTTTTAAGAAACTTGTAATCAACATGCATTGAGAATGACTGCCATGGGGAAGAGTAATTAGTTAGGCTACCTAAATCATATAAACTGGAACAGTCATCTTAGTAACGGGTGCCAAAATTGGATTAATTTAGAAAAAAAATGGCTGTTATTTATGTTTGTGTAGCATAAGATGAATCAACCTATCAATATACATGGTGTTGAAACAAATCATTCTGAAAAGCAACCTGCAATAGAGCATGCTGGGAAATATGATAATAATGGGCGTGGTTTTGATAAAAAAAAAAAAAAAAGATTTTACTCCAAAAAGCTCCTTCAATTTCAGTGTATTGATTCAACGTACAGTTGTAAGGTAGCCATGTAGAGTTAAGTCAACATTTGGGCATATAGCTGAACCATCATACAGTGTTGCCTTCCAAAGGCAAACATGAATTTGTAAATTGACTCAACAAGCTTTAAACAAACTTTAATACATTCGCTCAAATTCTTGATGTCCGCTCAACTCACAGAATGATGCTGATTAAGAAATGGGTTAAATTGGCTTTTTTTAGAGTGCAACAGACTGATAGTACTCTCTGATCCAGTCAGCTGAGTAAACAATGAGTTGACAAAATCCCCTTTTTGATCTAATCTATTAGATTCTATTTTGCCCTGTTTATCAAAAGTGTTGGAAAAACTTGTCAATAATCAACCGACTGGCTTTGTTGATGTCTATAGTATTCTCTCTGGTATGCAAACTGGTTTCCGCTCAGGTTATGGATGTGTCACTGCAACCTTAAAGGTCCTCAGTGATGTCACCTTCGCCCTTGATTCTGAGCAATATTGTGCTGCTATTTTTACTGACTTGGCCAAAGCGTTTGATACGGTAGACCATTACATTCTTGTGGGCCGGCTAAGGAGTATTGGTGTCTCTGAGGGGTCTTTGGCCTGGTTTGCTAACTACCTCTCTCAGAGAGTGCAGTGTATAAAGTCAGAACATCTGCTGTCTCAGCCACTGCCTGTCACCAAGTGAGTACCCCAAGGCTTGATCCTAGGCCTAGTCCCCATGTTCTTCTCAATTTACATCAACAACATAGCTCAGGCAGTAGGAAGCTCTCTCATCCATTTATATGCAGATGATACAGTCTTATACTCAGCTGGCCCTTCCCCGGGTTTTGTGTTAAACGCTCTACAACAAAGTTCTCTTAGTGTCCAACAAGCTTTATCTGCCCTGAACCTTGTTCTGAACACATCCAAAACAAAGGTCATGTGGTTTGGTAAGAAGAATGCCCCTCTCCCCACAGGTGTGATTACTACCTCTGAGGGTTTAGAGCTTGAGGTAGTTACCTCATACAAGTACTTGGGAGTATGGCTAGACGGTACATTGTCCTTCTCTCAGCACATATCAAAGCTCCAGGCTAAAGTTAAATCTAGACTTGGTTTCCTCGATCGTAATCGCTCCTCTTTCACCCCAGCTGCCAAATTAACCCTGATTCAGATGACCATCCTACCCATGCTAGATTACGGAGACGTAATTTATAGATCGACATGTAAGAGTGCTCTCGAGCGGCTAGATGTTCTTTACCATTCGGCCATCAGATTTACCACCAATGCTCCTTACAGGACACATCACTACGCTCTATACTCCTCTGTAAACTGGTCATCTCTGTTAACCCGTCACAAGACCCACTGGTTGATGCTTATTTATAAAACCCTCTTAGGCCTTACTCCCCCTATCTGAGATATCTACTGCAGCCCTCATCCTCCACATACAACACCCGTTCTGCCAGTCACATTCTGTTAAAGGTCCCCAAAGCACACACATCCCTGGGTCGCTCCTCTTTTCAGTTCGCTGCAGCTAGCGACTCGAACAAGTTGCAAAAAACACTCAAACTGGACAGTTTTATCTCAATCTCTTCATTCAAAGACTCAATCATGGACACTCTTACTGACAGTTGTGGCTGCTTCACGTGATGCATTGTTGTCTCTACCTTCTTGTCCTTTGTGCTGTTCTCTCTGCCCAATAATGTTTGTACCATGTTTTGTGCTGCTACCATGTTGTGTTGCTACCATGTTGTTGTCAAGTGTTGCTACCATGCATGTTGCTGTCTTAGGTCTCTCTTTATGTAGTGTTGTGGTGTCTCTCTTGTCATCCCCGCAGGAGGCCTTTTGCCTTTTGGTAGGCCGTCATTGTAAATACGAATTTGTTCTGAACTGACTTGCCTAGATAAATAAATGTAAAACAAATAAAAAAATAATTATAATGATAATAATCTTTAGACTCAGAGGAGAGGCTATGCTGTGGTCTTTGTGTGTGTCATTTGAAATCCTAACCCTAACACACAATCAAAATGAGATCAGTCAACCAGAAAGCAGAACAGTGTCAACAAACGGACCGCCACCCACCCCCCCATGTCTCTAAAGCTCCGGTTACCATTATAATATGTTGTGTCGTGTTTCCATTGTTCTACACCTGGGCAGTTATATCCCCAGCACAGCATTCAGTTTAAATTTCATTTCCTGCACCAAGGTGCCTTTTAAAAGGTGACTGTGCATGTTGATTGTAACGGACAAAGATCTTTGGGTTGACATGATGTCAGCAATGTACAACAGCAATAATCACTTGTTTTCCTCTGGGACTGTACTTCTTTACACACTCTTAGGAAAAAAATATGGTTCTACCAAGAACCGTTTTCATCTGAAGAACCCTTTTTTGGGGGGGGGGAAACAGGGTTCTGAAATAGTTATTTATAAAGGCAAAGAGTTCTAGATAGAAACATTTTTTCATCCTAATTTTAAAAAATTCTGTGTGATTGTTTGGAAGGCAAGAAGGATTTTTACATAGAACCCTTTTGATTCTGAAAAAGCTTTTTCATTGTATTATTTTTCTTTCTTTTAAATAGTGCTTGACCATTAGTGTTTACTTCAGTGTTTAAACGTTAACATCGAGACTTTGAGTAACCTGATCAATTTATTTTAAAAAAAGATAGGTGTGAGAATATTTTAAACGGTACCTATCTGGGGATAATTGTACAGTACATGTGTCTGGTATTCCCTTAATAATTTGACATATACAGTACTGACAGTTGATATTTTATGCCATGATTTCTGTCTTTCAAAGTAGTATTTTCTGTGATTTTATTGAACAGAGAGTAGGAGGATAGAAGGGAGTATGAACCAGCAGTGTATTGTATACGGTACACAGCAAATTGTCCAGTTTTACATAGCATTGGTTTTTCAGTGTAATATTTTTTTGTGTTAATTCAGGAGTTAAATTAACTTAACACTCAATGGTGTAAAATAACCTTTGTGTTGTTATTTGTGCTGTTGTTAATAACCAGAGTTGAGTCGGATTGTGTCATTTTTACTCTGTGTTGAGGAAAACACTCAAAACCACGCCCATCATTATCATATTTCCCAGCATGCTCTATTGCAGATCGATTTTCAGAATTGTTTCAATATTTACGTTTTTGCATGTACAATGATTGGTTGATTAACCTTATGCTTACACAAAGATAAATAGCATACCTTTTCGCACAGCAATCTTTGCTAACCCGGCCGTCAATCTGAATGCAGGTTGCAAGTGATTAAAAGTTCCAATTGTTGGATATCCTTGATCTAGCTAGATTCCAATAGGAACTACACATCGCTTTCCAAGCCAGAATAATGTGATTTACAGGCCTGATGTGTAAATAAGGAGTTTCCTAACACCCCTTTTTTAGGGTATAACTAGACCATAATGTATTGTTATAAAGCGTTACATTTCAAAGGCTAATTAGGCTGGTGGAACCATTCATAAAGGGTTCTAGGAAGAACCCTTCAAAGTTATAGAGTTCTTGGTCAAACCGTTCATAAAGGGTTCTAGACAGAACCCTTCATATAAGGTTCTAGATACAGGTGGTTCTATGAAGAACCCTACTTAGAGAGTTCTAGCACCAAAAATGGTTCCGCTATGGGAACAAACCATATATGGTTCTACCCAGCACCTTTTGTAGTGACAAGCTTAAACCTCCAATGAATTGTAAACTTGACACTGAGTATACTTTACATTATATACAAACATATATATTAACACACTGATAAACTGGTACATCTCACAATAATAATACCTTTTCCCTGCTTCAAATTAAACCAGACAGAGTACCTGATAGTCAGTGCCAGACATCCTATCATTATACATCTAGATTCTAGATTGTATATGGTATTCAAAAGTGCTCTCTTACCGTGGGTCTCTTCCACACCAGTCCCCTGGTCTTGGAAGAGTACTTCCCCAGCTCTTTGAACCCTAGAGACTTGCTCTCTGCTGGGAAGGAGGGGTCCTGGAACAGCTTCCCGGACTCCAGACAGCCCTGAAGCAGCGTTTCATAGTTCTGCTGGAGGAACTTTACCGCCTGCTCGTTGGTTCCCACACCGTTTTCCCTCTCCTGCTGACGGGCCAGCCGACCTGCCATAGACGTCATCCTGGAGCCTAGGAGTGGGGAGAACAGTGAGTTCAAAGAGACTAAGTTAGAGGTTGTAGTTGGCTATCCCTGCTTCGATGAAAACAGACCTGGGTTTGTTGTTGTGTGACGCTGGGTCCGATACAGTCAGTGGGGCTGAGTGAAATTAGTTTGCTGTGGAGACCGGTGAGATCCTTGGATGTTATCCCAACTCTTGACTACTGGGAACAGTCAGCTGGGCTGTAAGGACTGAGTGAGAGGTTGCTGTGTTGAATCCCCAGATGCAATCCTAGTCACTGTAATAGTTGTTGTTGTGTGTCCAGGCTCCTGGGGATAGACAGTGTTGCTGTAGAGACTGTAGGGGACAGTCAGTGTTGCTGAAGAGACTGTGGAGTCTAGCGTCTGGAGACTGAAGATGTGATTAATGTGTGTGGCGGGCCCTCCCTGGATGCAGTAGACTGGAGTCGTTTTGTGATGCAGGAGTTTTAGTGTCCTATGGAATGATTACAATCTCACACACAAACACAAATACCTCTGGTTCTCTGTCCGTCTCCTTTATACTAAACCAGCTAACAGAAAAGCAGGAGGCAGAAGCCCCGAAGCTAGGGGAGGAGCCTGATGGATAGGAGGACAGGTGTGCTGATGGAAATGAAGCAGACAAGACAACAGCATCAGGCCACAGCAAACAACAGAGCTACCTGGCGGCTACCTACCTGACTCTGGCCCTAACCTCAGCAGAAATACACACACGCACACATGAGCACACACACACACACACAGAGAGAACAAAACAGTAACCACACCTACAGCCCAAGTAACCTGAACCTTCCTCCATCTAATGATCTAATGTCACGAGAATGGATGGGGGATGGGAGTGTGTGTGTGTGTGTGTGTGTGGTGAGTGTGTGTGTGTATGTGTATGTGTGTGTGTGTGTGTGTGGTGAGTGTGTGTGTGTGTCCATCCATGGGGAAAGAGGAAATAAGACCCAACCCATGTCAGTCATATTTAACTTGCAAAACTAGACCAGGTACACCACTGCCCCTTTGTCCCGGTATATAGGAACCTTCTCTCTCCTCACCACACACACACACGCACGCACGCACGCACGCACGCACGCACGCACGCACGCACGCACGCACGCACGCACGCACGCACACACACACACACACACACACACACACACACACACACACACACACACACACACACACACACACACACACACACACACACCTTGATCTCTATGGGACTTCCCTGTTTACAGTAAAAAATGAAATAAATACTTCTCAAACAAGAATCCTAGTTACTGTTGTTGTAGTAGTTGTAGTTGTTGTAGTTGTAGTTGTAGTTGTAGTTGTAGTTGTAGTTGTAGTTGTTGTTGTAGTTGTAGTTGTAGTTGTTGTTGTAGTTGTAGTTGTAGTTGTAGTTGTAGTTGTTGTTGTTGCTGTAGTAGTTGTAGTTGTAGTTGTTGTTGTTGTTGTAGTTGTAGTTGTTGTTGTAGTTGTTGTAGTTGTTGTTGTAGTTGTTGTAGTTGTAGTTGTAGTTGTAGTTGTAGTTGTAGTTGTAGTTGTAGTTGTAGTTGTTGTTGTTGCTGTAGTAGTTGTAGTTGTAGTTGTAGTTGTAGTTGTTGTTGTTGTTGTTGTTGTAGTTGTTGCTGTAGTTGTTGTTGTTGTAGTTGTTGTTGTTGTTGTTGCTGTAGTAGTTGTAGTTGTAGTTGTTGTTGTTGTTGTTGTTGTTGTTGTTGTTGTACTTGCTGTTGTAGTTCCTGTTGTTGTAGTAGTTGTAGTTGTAGTTGTAGTTGTTGTTGTAGTTGTTGTAGTTGTAGTTGTTGTAGTTGTAGTTGTTGTAGTTGTTGTAGTTGCTGTAGTTGTTGTTGTTGTTGTAGTTGTTGTAGTTGTAGTTGTAGTTGTAGTTGTAGTTGTAGTTGTAGTTGTTGTTGTTGTTGTAGTAGTTGTAGTTGTTGTTGTTGTTGTAGTTGTAGTTGTAGTTGTTGTTGTAGTTGTTGTTGTTGTTGTAGTTGTTGCTGTAGTTGTTGTTGTTGTAGTTGTTGTTGTTGTTGTTGCTGTAGTAGTTGTAGTTGTAGTTGTTGTTGTTGTTGTTGTTGTTGTTGTTGTACTTGCTGTTGTAGTTCCTGTTGTTGTAGTAGTTGTAGTTGTAGTTGTTGTTGTTGTTGTTGTTGTTGTTGTTGTACTTGCTGTTGTAGTTCCTGTTGTTGTAGTAGTTGTAGTTGTAGTTGTAGTTGTTGTTGTAGTTGTAGTTGTAGTTGTAGTTGTTGTTGTAGTTGTTGTAGTTGTAGTTGTTGTAGTTGTTGTAGTTGTAGTTGTAGTTGTTGTTGTAGTTGTTGTTGTTGTTGTAGTTGCTGTAGTTGTTGTTGTTGTAGTTGTTGTAGTTGTAGTTGTTGTAGTTGCTGTAGTTGTTGTTGTTGTTGTAGTTGTTGTAGTTGTAGTTGTTGCTGTAGTTGTTGTTGTAGTTGTAGTTGTAGTTGTTGCTGTAGTTGTTGTTGTAGTTGTAGTTGTAGTTGTAGTTGTTGTTGTAGTTGTTGTAGTTGTAGTTGTTGTAGTTGTTGTAGTTGTAGTTGTAGTTGTTGCTGTAGTTGTTGTTGTTGTTGTAGTTGCTGTAGTTGTTGTTGTTGTAGTTGTTGTAGTTGTAGTTGTAGTTGTAGTTGTAGTTGTTGTTGTAGTTGTTGTAGTTGTAGTTGTTGTTGTAGTTGTAGTTGTAGTTGTAGTTGTAGTTGTTGTTGTTGTTGTAGTTGCTGTAGTTGTTGTTGTTGTTGTAGTTGTTGTAGTTGTAGTTGTTGCTGTAGTTGTTGTTGTAGTTGTAGTTGTAGTTGTTGTTGTTGTTGTTGTTGTTGTTGTTGTTGCTGTAGTTGTTGTTGTTGTTGTTGTTGTAGTTGTTGTAGTTGTAGTTGTAGTTGTTGTTGTAGTTGTTGCTGTAGTTGTTGTTGTAGTTGTTGTAGTTGTAGTTGTAGTTGTTGTTGTAGTTGTTGTTGTAGTTGTTGTAGTTGTAGTTGTAGTTGTTGTTGTAGTTGTTGCTGTAGTTGGTGTAGTTGTAGTTGTAGTTGTTGTTGTAGTTGTTGTTGTAGTTGTTGTTGTAGTTGTAGTTGTAGTTGTAGTTGTAGTTGTTGTAGTTGTAGTTGTTGTAGTTGTAGTTGTAGTTGTTGTTGTTGTTGTAGTTGTAGTTGTAGTAGTTGTAGTTGTTGTTGTTGTTGTTGTAGTTGTAGTTGTAGTTGTAGTTGTAGTTGTTGTAGTTGTTGTTGTAGTTGTTGTTGTAGTTGTAGTTGTAGTTGTTGTTGTAGTTGTTGTAGTTGTAGTTGTTGTTGTAGTTGTAGTTGTTGTAGTTGTAGTTGTAGTTGTTGTAGTTGTTGTTGTAGTTGTAGTTGTAGTTGTTGTTGTTGCTGTAGTAGTTGTAGTTGTAGTTGTTGTTGTTGTTGTAGTTGTTGTTGTAGTTGTAGTTGTTGTTGTAGTTGTTGTTGTTGTTGTAGTTGTTGCTGTAGTTGTTGTTGTTGTTGTTGTAGTTGTAGTTGCTGTAGTTGTAGTTGCTGTAGTTGTAGTTGTTGTTGTAGTTGTTGTAGTTGTTGTTGTTGTTGTTGTAGTTGTAGTTGTAGTTGTTGTTGTAGTTGTTGTAGTTGTAGTTGTAGTTGTTGTTGTAGTTGTTGTAGTTGTAGTTGTAGTTGTTGTTGTTGTAGTTGTAGTTGTAGTTGTTGTTGTAGTTGTTGTTGTAGTTTTTGTAGTTGTAGTTGTAGTTGTTGTTGTTGTTGTAGTAGTTGTAGTTGTAGTTGTAGTTGTAGTTGTAGTTGTTGCTGTAGTTGTTGTTGTTGTTGTAGTTGTTGCTGTAGTTGTTGTTGTTGTTGTTGTAGTTGTAGTTGCTGTAGTTGTAGTTGCTGTAGTTGTAGTTGTTGTTGTAGTTGTTGTTGTTGTAGTTGTAGTTGTTGTAGTTGTAGTTGTAGTTGTTGTTGTTGTTGTTGTTGTAGTTGTTGCTGTAGTTGTTGTTGTTGTTGTTGTAGTTGTAGTTGCTGTAGTTGTAGTTGCTGTAGTTGTAGTTGTTGTTGTAGTTGTTGTAGTTGTTGTTGTTGTTGTTGTAGTTGTAGTTGTAGTTGTTGTTGTAGTTGTTGTAGTTGTAGTTGTAGTTGTTGTTGTAGTTGTTGTTGTAGTTGTTGTAGTTGTAGTTGTAGTTGTTGTTGTTGTTGTAGTAGTTGTAGTTGTAGTTGTAGTTGTAGTTGTAGTTGTTGTTGTAGTTGTTGTTGTAGTTGTTGTAGTTGTAGTTGTAGTTGTTGCTGTAGTTGTTGTAGTTGTAGTTGTAGTTGTTGCTGTAGTTGTTGTTGTAGTTGTTGTAGTTGTAGTTGTAGTTGTAGTTGTTGTTGTTGCTGTAGTAGTTGTAGTTGTAGTTGTAGTTGTTGTTGTAGTTGTAGTTGTTGCTGTAGTTGTTGTTGTAGTTGTTGTAGTTGTAGTTGTAGTTGTTGTTGTAGTTGTTGTTGTAGTTGTTGTAGTTGTAGTTGTAGTTGTTGTTGTAGTTGTTGCTGTAGTTGGTGTAGTTGTAGTTGTAGTTGTTGTTGTAGTTGTTGTTGTAGTTGTAGTTGTAGTTGTAGTTGTAGTTGTTGTTGTAGTTGTTGTTGTAGTTGTAGTTGTAGTTGTAGTTGTAGTTGTAGTTGTTGTAGTTGTAGTTGTTGTTGTTGTTGTTGTTGTAGTTGTAGTTGTTGTAGTTGTAGTTGTTGTAGTTGTAGTTGTAGTTGTAGTTGTTGTTGTAGTTGTAGTTGTTGTAGTTGTAGTTGTTGTAGTTGTAGTTGTAGTTGTAGTTGTTGTTGTTGTAGTTGTAGTTGTTGTAGTTGTAGTTGTTGCTGTAGTTGTAGTTGTAGTTGTAGTTGTAGTTGTAGTTGTCGTTGTTGTTGTTGTTGTAGTTGTTGTAGTTGTTGTAGTTGTAGTTGTTGTTGTAGTTGTAGTTGTAGTTGTTGTAGTTGTAGTTGTTGTAGTTGTAGTTGTAGTTGTAGTTGTTGTTGTTGTAGTTGTAGTTGTTGTAGTTGTAGTTGTAGTTGTTGTTGTAGTTGTTGTAGTTGTAGTTGTAGTTGTTGTTGTTGTAGTTGTTGTAGTTGTAGTTGTTGTTGTAGTTGTTGTTGTTGTTGTTGTTGTAGTTGTTGCTGTAGTTGTTGTTGTTGTTGTAGTTGTTGTAGTTGTTGTAGTAGTTGCTGTAGTTGTTGTTGTTGTAGTTGCTGTAGTTGTAGTTGTTGTTGTAGTTGTAGTAGTTGCTGTAGTTGTAATTGTTGTTGTAGTTGTAGTTGTTGTTGTTGTTGTTGTTGCTGTAGTTGTTGTAGTTGTTGTTGTAGTTGTTGTAGTTGTTGCTGTAGTTGTTGTTGTTGTAGTTGCTGTAGTTGTAGTTGTTGTTGTAGTTGTAGTAGTTGCTGTAGTTGTAATTGTTGTTGTAGTTGTAGTTGTTGTTGTTGTTGTTGTTGCTGTAGTTGTTGTAGTTGTTGCTGTAGTTGTTGTTGTTGTAGTTGTTGTTGTTGTTGTTGTAGTTGTAGTTGTTGTAGTTGTAGTTGTAGTTGTTGCTGTAGTTGTAGTTGTTGTTGTAGTTGTAGTTGTAGTTGTTGTTGTTGTAGTTGTAGTTGTAGTTGTTGTTGTTGTTGTAATTGTTGTTGTTGTTGTTGTTGTAGTTGTTGCTGTAGTTGTTGTTGTTGTAGTTGCTGTAGTTGTAGTTGTTGTTGTAGTTGTAGCTGTAGTTGTAGTTCCTGTAGTTGTAGCTGTAGTTGTTGTTGTTGTAGTTGTAGTTGTTGTAGTTGTTGTAGTTGTAGCTGTAGTTGTTGTTGTAGTTGTTGCTGTAGTTGTTGTTGTAGTTGTTGCTGTAGTTGTTGTTGCTGTAGTTGTAGTTGTAGTTGTAGTAGTTGTAGTTGTAGTTGTTGTTGTTGTAGTTGTAGTTGTAGTTGTTGTTGTTGTAGTTGTAGTTGTAGTTGTTGTTGTAGTTGTAGTTGTAGTTGTTGTTGTAGTTGTTGTTGTAGTTGTTGCTGTAGTTGTAGTTGTAGTTGTAGTTGTTGTAGTTGTAGTTGTAGTTGTCGTTGTCGTTGTAGTTGTAGTTGTAGTTGTAGTTGTAGTTGTTGTAGTTGTAGTTGTAGTTGTTGTAGTTGTTGTAGTTGTAGTTGTAGTTGTTGTAGTTGTAGTTGTTGTTGTAGTTGTAGTTGTAGTTGTTGTAGTTGTAGTTGTAGTTGTTGTTGTAGTTGTTGCTGTAGTTGTTGTAGTTGTAGTTGTTGTAGTTGTAGTTGTAGTTGTAGTTGTAGTTGTTGCTGTAGTTGTTGTAGTTGTAGTTGTTGTAGTTGTAGTTGTAGTTGTAGTTGTAGTTGTAGTAGTTGTAGTTGTAGTTTTAGTTGTAGTTGTCGTTGTTGTTGTAGTTGTTGTAGTTGTTGTTGTAGTTGTTGTAGTTGTAGTTGTTGTTGTAGTTGTTGTAGTTGTAGTTGTAGTTGTAGTTGTTGTTGTTGTTGTTGTTGTTGTTGTAGTTGTTGCTGTAGTTGTTGTTGTTGTAGTTGTTGTAGTTGTAGTTGTAGTTGTAGTTGTTGTTGTAGTTGTTGTTGTTGTTGTTGTAGTTGTTGCTGTAGTTGTTGTTGTTGTAGTTGCTGTAGTTGTAGTTGTTGTTGTAGTTGTAGCTGTAGTTGTAGTTCCTGTAGTTGTAGCTGTAGTTGTTGTAGTTGTTGTTGTAGTTGTTGTTGTAGTTGCTGTAGTTGTAGTTGTTGTTGTAGTTGTAGCTGTAGTTGTAGTTCCTGTAGTTGTAGCTGTAGTTGTTGTTGTTGTAGTTGTAGTTGTTGTAGTTGTTGTAGTTGTAGTTGTTGTTGTTGTTGTAGTTGTAGTTGTAGTTGTAGTTGTAGTTGTAGTTGTTGTAGTTGTAGTTGTTGTAGTTGTTGTAGTTGTAGTTGTTGTTGTAGTAGTAGTTGTTGTTGTTGTAGTTGTAGTTGTTGTTGTAGTTGTAGTTGTTGTTATAGTTGTTGTAGTTGTAGTTGTTGTTGTAGTTGTAGTTGTAGTTGTTGTTGTAGTTGTAGTTGTTGTTGTAGTTGTAGTTGTTGTTATAGTTGTTGTAGTTGTAGTTGTTGTTGTAGTTGTAGTTGTAGTTGTTGTTGTAGTTGTAGTTGTTGTTGTAGTTGTAGTTGTAGTTGTGGTTGTTGTAGTTGTTGTTGTAGTTGTTGTTGTTGTTGTTGCTGTTGTTGTAGTTGTAGTTGCTGTTGTTGTTGTTGTTGCAGTTGTTCTTGCTGTTGTTGTTGTTGTAGTTGTTGCTGTAGTTGTAGTTGTTGTAGTTGTAGTTGTTGTTGTAGTTGTAGTTGCTGTAGTTGTAGTTGTAGTTGTCGGTGTAGTTGTAGTTGTTGTTGTAGTTGCTGTAGTTGTTGTTGTAGTTGTCGGTGTAGTTGTTGTTGTTGTAGTTGTAGTTGTAGTTGTTGTCGGTGTTGTTGTAGTTGTTGTAGTTGCTGTAGTTGTAGTTGTTTTTGTAGTTGTAGTTGTAGTTGTTGCTGTTGCTGTTGTTGATGTTGTACTCCTGGGAACAGTCAGTGGAACTGTAGACTGTTGAGACACAATGTCAACTTTCACTGCTATGCGGGCGACACACAGTTGTACATTTCGATGAAACATGGTGAAGCCCCAAAATTGCCTACACTGGAAGCCTGTGTTTCAGACATAAGGAAGTGGATGATGGCAAATGTTTTACTTTTAAACTCGGACAAAACAGAGATGCTAGTTCTAAGTCCCAAGAAACAAAGAGATCTGACCATTTCTTTATCTTTTATTTAACCAGGCAAGTCAGTTAAGAACAAATTCTTATTTCCAATGACGGCGTAGGAACAGTGTGTTAATTGCCTTGTTCAGAACAACAGATTTTTACCTTGTCAGCTCAGGGATTCAATCCAGCAACCTTTCAGTTACTGACCCAACGCTCTAACCACTAGGGTACCTGCCGTCCCTACACTCTAACCACTAGGCTACCTGCCGTCCCTACACTCTAACCACTAGGGTACCTGCCGACCCAATTTTAATCTTGATGGTTGTACAGTCGTCTCAAATAAAACTGTGAACGACCTCTGATCTCTGGACCCCGATCTCTCTTTTGACGAACATATCAAAAAACTTTTCAAGAGTAGCCTTTTTCCATCTTCGTACCATTGCAAAAAAATCTAAAACTTTTTCAAAAAAAAATGATCAGGAAAACGAATCCATGGATTTGTCACTTGTAGATTAGACTACTGCAATGCTCTGCTCTCCAGCTACCCGGACACAGCACTAAATACACTTCAGTTAGTGTTAAATACAGCTAATAGAACTCCAGTGCTAGCCTTCAGTGGCTTCTTGTTAAGGCTAGTATAGAGATAGCCCCCCCCCCCCCCCCCCCTTTGCTGCTATAACAGCCTCTCTTCTGGGAGGGCTTTCCACTAGATGTTGGAACATTGCTGCGGGGACTTGCTTCCATTCAACCACAAGAGCATTAGAGAGGTAGGGCACTGATTTTGGGCAATTAGGCATGGCTCGCAGTCGGCGTTCCAATTCAACCCAAAGGTGTTCGATGGGGTTGAGGTCAGGGCTCTGTGCAGGCCAGTCAAGTTCTTCCACACTGATCTCGACAAAAAATGTCTGTAAGGACCTCGCTTTGTGCACAGGGGCATTATCATGCTGAAACAGGAAAGGTCTTTCCCCAAACTGTTGTGCACAAAGTTAGAAGCACAGAATCGTCTAGAATGTCATTGTATGCTGTAGCGTTAAGATTTCCCTTCACTGGAACTAAGGGGCCCGAACAATGAAAAACAGTCCCAGACCATTGTTCCTCCTCCACCACAATGTACAGTTGGCACTATGCATTGGGGCAGGTAGCGTTCTCCTGGCATCTGCCAAACCCAGATTCGTCCGTCGGACTGCCAGATGGTGAAGCGTGATTCATCACTCCACAGAGAGTGCGTTTCCACTGCTCTAGAGTCCAATGGCCGCGACCTTCACCTCACTCCAGCCGATGCTTGGCTTTACGCATGGTGATCTTAGGCTTGTGTGCGGCTGCTCGGCCATGGAAACCCATTTCATGAAGCTCCTGCTGAACAGTTATTGTGCTGACGTTGCTTCCAGATGCAGCTTGGAACTCGGTAGTGAGTGTTGCAAGCGAGGACAGACGATTAGCACTCAACGGTTGCGTTATGTGAGCTAATGTGGCCTACCATTTCGCGGCTGAGTCATTGTTGCTCCTAGACATTTCCACTTCACAATAATAGGAACTTACAGTTGACCCGGGCAGCTCTAGCAGGGCAGAAATTTGACGAACTTACTTGTTGGAAAGGTGACATCCTATGACTGTGCCACGTGTCACTGAGCTCTTTAGTAAGGCCATTCTACTGCCAATGTTTGTCTATGGAGACTACATGGATGTGTGCTCAATTTTATACACCTGTCAGCAATGGGTGTGGCTGAAATAGCCAAATCCACTAACTTGAAGGGGTGTCCACATACTTTTGTATATATAGTGTACCTGCTGCTAGCTACCTGGCTCTGGCTCTAACCTCAACAAAAATACACGCACGCACACACCTGCAGCCCAGGTAATATGAACCTTCCTCTGTCTAATGTCACGAGAATGGATGGGGGATGGTATTTTGTGTGTGTGTGTGTGTGTGTGTGTGTGTGTGTGTGTGTGTGTGTGTGTGTGTGTGTGTGTGTGTGTGTGTGTGTGTGTGTGTGTGTGTGTGTGTGTGTTTGTGTGTGTGTGTGTGTGTGTGTGTGTGTGTGTGTGTGTGTGTGTGTGTGTGTGTGTGTGTGTGTGTGTATACCCAGCCTGGAGCTAGTTGTCCACCACGATGAAATTGGGGAGGGGACTATGGATCTGCCTCTGTACGTTCGTGCGTGCCTCCGTGCATACGTCCGTCACACGTGATATCTCAGACACCACTGGCACGATTTTGACGAAACTTGGTTGAACCATGCGGCTTACCAAAGACATCCGTGATTGAGAATATGACACTGATTGGCCAGACGGTGGCGCTAAGACAAGCGATAGAAAATGCTAACTTTGAAAGGTCACGCCCCTCACCCTGTTTGACCGAGAGTCATGGAACTTAATGTCTAAACTTAACCATCAAAACTCAACATTTATGGTTGAACACCGAATGCTGCAGTCAGACTGTGAGATCTTATTACACACAAACACACAAAAAACACACACACAACATATACACAAACACACACACACACATAGCAAACACACACACACACACACACACACACACAGACACACACACACATAGCAAACACACACACAACATATACACACACACACATAGCAAACACACACACACACACACACATAGCAAACACACACACACACACACATAGCAAACACACACATAAACAAACACACACACACACACACACACACACACATAGCAAACACACACACACACACACACACACACACATAGCAAACACACACACACACACACACACACACGCACACACACACACACACACACACACACACACACACACACACACACACACACACACACACACACACACACACACACACACACATAGCAAACACACACACACACATGCACACACACACACACACACACACATAGCAAACACACACACACACACACACACACACACACACACACACACACACACACACACACACACACACACACACACACACACACACACACACACACACATAGCAAACACACACACACACGCACACACACACACACACACACACACACACACATAGCAAACACACACACACACACACACACACACACACACACATAGCAAACACACACATAAACAAACACACACAAACACACACACAAATGTCACGGAAAATGTAAGAGGGTTAGTAACAAAATTCTTAGGAATTATTCAATGAGTCATCCAGGTTAGTCTGGAGTCAATGAGTAACAATCTTGGTTGCAAGAGACCTTGTCATGGACTGGAGTGGATCAGAGTAAATTGATGTAGTTGGGGCTGGGAATTATGCAAAGGCAAAGACGAGGTGATTAGAAAACTGTATGTGGCAAGAATAAACAGCAATAGCAAAAGAGCAAAGACATTTCGACAGGTGAGTCTTAGTTCTTGATGTTATGAGGATTTTGGAGACACTAGTTGTGACAGACATGGGTGTGGGGGGGGGGGGGGTCCCTCAAGTCTAACTCTGTCTTAAGGAGTTGTGAGTCAGGAAAATTGACTACTGATGTGTGTAACAAATGGCACACTATTCCCTACATAGTAAACTACTTTTATTATTGCCCATAGGGTTCTGGTTAAAAGTAGTGCACTCCGAAGGGAATTGGATGCAGTTTGAGATGTCAAGCAGACATTGGCCAGTCTGTTGGCACATAAACATAAGTATATTTTCAGTTGTCCTGTTTTGTCTTCATGAATCATAAGCTAAATAAGGGAGGGCGTGATGTTGATCAACGCATATCCTTGTTTGTCATGTGCTTAACACGAAGACTAGAGCAATGACTGATTGGCCAATGACAGCCTTTCTAGTACAGGATGGTTGACGTACAAGATAGGCTACAACTTAACCAGAAGGTTATATCCTGTAGACAAAACCAGACTTCCTCATCGGGACCCGCCCTGTGAAATTTAACGGCATACTACTCCAAACCAACACAAGGCCTCATATTGTATGGGTGGTATACTGTAAACACTCATAAAGAAGAGATTTAAACCCTTTGAACACGTTTCCAATGAGGAAACGCCCCTCTCTCTGTCTCCCATGTTTTATACTGTATATCTTTGTTCCTCTGTTCTTCTCTTTCAATTTCAATTTCAAGGGGTTTTATTGTCATGGGAAACATATGTTTACATTGCCAAAGCAAGTGAAATAGATAATAAACAAAAGTGAAATAAACAATAAAAAAAAATGAACAGTGACATTTCAAATGTCATATAATGTCAATGTACAGTGTTGTAACAACGTGCAAATAGTTAAAGTACAAAAGGGAAAATAAATACACATAAATATGGGTTGTACCTACAGTTGTGTTTGTTCTTCACTGGTTGCCCTTTTCTTGTGGCAACAGGTCACAAATATTACTGCTGTGATATTGGCACACTGTGGTATTTCACCCAATAGATATGAGAGTTCACTCAGTAGATATGGGAGTTTATCAAAATCGGGATGGTTTTCTAATTCTTTGTGGGTCTGTGTAATCTGAGGGAAATATGTGTCTCTAATATGGTCATACATTGGGCAGGAGGTTATGAAGTGCAGCTCAGTTTCCACCTCAATTTGTGGGCAGTGTGCACATAGCCTGTCTTCTCTTGAGAGCCAGGTCTGCCAACGGCGGCCTTTCTCAATAGCAAGGCTATGCTCAATGAGTCTGTACATAATCAAAGCTTTCCTTAAGTTTGAGTCAGTCACAGTGGTCAGGTATTCTGCCACTGTGTACTCTCTGTTTAGGGCCAAATAGCATTATGTCCAGTGTGTCAAGTAATTATCTTTTTGTTTTCTCATGATTTGGTTGGGTCTAATTGTGTTGCTGTCCTGGGGCTCTGTGGAGTGTGTTTGTGTTTGTGAACAGAGCCCAAGGACCAGCTTGCTTAGGGGACTCTTCTCCAGGTTCATCTCTCTATAGGTGATGGCTTTGTTAAGGAAGGTTCACTTCCTTTTAGGTGGTTGTAGAATTTAATGGCTCTTTTTTGGATTTTAATAATTATGCACGACAAAACCTATTCCCCCTCAGCAGACTGAAAATATTTGGCATGGGTCCTCAGATCCTCAAAATGTTCTACAGCTGCACCATCGAGAGCATCCTGACCGGTTGCATCACCGCCTGGTATGGCAGCTGCATCCAACCGTAAGGCGCTACAGAGGATAGTGCGTACAGCCCAGTACATCACTGGGGCCAAGCTTCCTGACATCCAGAACCTATATACTAGGCGGTGTCAGAGGAAGACCCCAACAGTTGTCAAAGACTCCAGCCACCCAAGTCATAGACTGTTCTCTCTGCTACCGCACGGCTAGCGGTACCGGAGCACCAAGTCTAGGACCAAAAGGCTCCTGAACAGCTTCTACCCCCAAGCTATAAGAATGATGAACAATTAATAAAATGGCCACCTGGACTACTTACATTGACACACCCCCCTCTTTTTGATTTTACACTGCTGCTACTCTCTGTTTATTATCTATGCATAGACACTTTACCTGGACTTACCTGTACCCCCGCACATTGACTCGGTAGAGGTACCCCCTGCATATAGCCTCGTTAGTGTTACTTAATTGTGTCACTTTTTTAATTTATATATATTTTTTACTTTAGTTTATTTTGTAAATATTTTCTCAACTCTATTTTTTTTTAACTGCATTGTTGGTTATTAAGGGCTTGTAAGTAAGCATTTCACGGTAAGGTCTACTACACCTGTTGTATTAGGCGCATGTGATAAATAATATTTGATTTGATTTGAATTGGCTGAATAAGCATCTTCTTATCCAGGTAGGCCACTTGATTTCAATATCTAAACAAAGTGAACAGGTTACGTTGTTCAAACAGGTGGAGACTGACAGGAGGGTGTATTCATAACAATTCAACTCAGGTCATAAGGAAAGTCTCTACCTGTCTTCCTCAGGTCATAAGGAAAGTCTCCACCTGTCTTCCTCAGGTCATAAGGAAAGTCTCTACCTGTCTTCCTCAGGTCATAAGGAAAGTCTCTACCTGTCTTCCTCAGGTCATAAGGAAAGTCTCCACCTGTCTTCCTCAGGTCATAAGGAAAGTCTCTACCTGTCTTCCTCAGGTCATAAGGAAAGTCTCCACCTGTCTTCCTCAGGTCATAAGGAAAGTCTCCACCTGTCTTCCTCAGGTCATAAGGAAAGTCTCTACCTGTCTTCCTCAGGTCATAAGGAAAGTCTCTACCTGTCTTCCTCAGGTCATAAGGAAAGTCTCTACCTGTCTTCCTCAGGTCATAAGGAAAGTCTCTACCTGTCTTCCTCAGGTCATAATAAAGTCTCTACCTGTCTTCCTCAGGTCATAAGGAAAGTCTCTACCTGTCTTCCTCAGGTCATAAGGAAAGTCTCTACCTGTCTTCCTCAGGTCATAAGGAAAGTCTCTACCTGTCTTCCTCAGGTCATAAGGAAAGTCTCTACCTGTCTTCCTCAGGTCATAATAAAGTCTCTACCTGTCTTCCTCAGGTCATAAGGAAAGTCTCTACCTGTCTTCCTCAGGTCATAATAAAGTCTCTACCTGTCTTCCTCAGGTCATAAGGAAAGTCTCCACCTGTCTTCCTCAGGTCATAAGGAAAGTCTCTACCTGTCTTCCTCAGGTCATAATAAAGTCTCTACCTGTCTTCCTCAGGTCATAAGGAAAGTCTCTACCTGTCTTCCTCAGGTCATAATAAAGTCTCTACCTGTCTTCCTCAGGTCATAATAAAGTCTCTACCTGTCTTCCTCAGGTCATAAGGAAAGTCTCTACCTGTCTTCCTCAGGTCATAATAAAGTCTCTACCTGTCTTCCTCAGGTCATAATAAAGTCTCTACCTGTCTTCCTCAGGTCATAAGGAAAGTCTCTACCTGTCTTCCTCAGGTCATAAGGAAAGTCTCTACCTGTCTTCCTCAGGTCATAATAAAGTCTCTACCTGTCTTCCTCAGGTCATAAGGAAAGTCTCTACCTGTCTTCCTCAGGTCATAAGGAAAGTCTCTACCTGTCTTCCTCAGGTCATAAGGAAAGTCTCCTCCTCCCTCCCTCACACCCTCCCTTCCTCCACTTCCTCCACTCCCTCGCACCCTCCACTCCCTCCCTCCCTCCCACCCTCCCTCCACTTCCTCCACTCCCTCCCTCCCTCCACTTCCTCCACTCCCTCCCCCTCTCCCCTTCCTCCACTCCCTCCCTCCCTTCACTTCCTCCACTCCCTCCACTTCCTCCACTCCCTCCACTTCCTCCACTCCACTCCCTCCCTCCACTCCCTCCCTCCACTCCCTCCCTCCCTCCACTCCCTCCACTCCCTCCCTCCACTCCCTCCACTCCCACCCACCAAGGCATCTATAAACGTAAGTTAAATAGGAAAGAAAAACAGAAACAAACAATAATAGAAACAAAAACAATAGAAAAAAATGACCACTAGAACAGACATGACTGCTTACCAAACTATGCAAGTTACACTAAGTAAAAAGACAGGTTCTCTCTGTATTGTATTAATGGGGACCAGCTTAAGTCTATCTTTTGTTGGGACACATGCACAGTGTACCTAACTTTCTCCAGCGGAGGATATGACATCACCTCCTTAATCCACTGCATAAAGGAGGGAGGCTTTGCAGACTTCCAGTGAAAGAGGACAAGGCGGCAAGCTGATGCGTGGTAGCATTCTGGTCTAGGGGAAGTACCCCAAAAATGGCAGGGTTGGGGCTAATAGTTGTAATTAAATAGGTAATTAAAAAACACCAGACCGTTCCTATGCCAGAACTGGAATGCCATGTCAATATGTGACACTGAGAAGAGATGATTAGATGTTAATGGAGAGAAGCAGCTTGCTTGTTTAAGGCTTAAGTGACTTCGGAATTGGGACCAGATTTTAAGGGAGTTCTTGACAATGGGATTCAAAACATGGGTGCCAAGGTTCATGGGCAGTGGGGAGCACAGGAGCGAGACCGGAGAAGTTGGAAGGCTTGACTGTAACTCAATGATGGCCCAAGTTGGACCATCCTTGTTTTCAAGTGTAGAAACCCAATGAACACATTTAGATATAGTTACTGACCAGTAGTAGTGTAATAAAATTGGGACGGCCCAGCCCACTCGCGGGCTTAGGTCTCTCTAGATATACCGTTCTCTTTCGTGGATTTGACTTATTCCAAATGAAGTTGGAAATGTACCTGTCCAGATGTATGAACATCGACTTTGGCAGAAAAATGGGAATCATTTGGAATAAGTACAAAAACCTAGGTAGTAACAGTCATCTTGACAGAATGAATGCAACCTGCTAATGAAATGGAGACAACCACCTTATGAAATCCTGCTTTGTGCGCTCCAGGAGTATTCTGAAGTTATGTTTAAACAGAGCCTTAAATGAGCGTGTGACCTTTATCCACAAATAAGTAAAGATCTGATGCTCCACCTTAAATGGGAAATTGGCATACCCAATTCCTTCTGCTAACTGATTAATGGGGAGGAGTATGCTTTTTGTTAGGTTTAACTTATAACCAGAGAATATCCCAAAACCTTGTAGCATGTCCAAGAGATAGGGTATAGACTCCACAGGGTTAGAGATGTATAAAAGAAGACATTGGTTTATACAATGAAAACTGTTGACACAGCAGATGCTGTCTGCTATGTATTATAGATACCTTTCATACAAATCTTAACCTTGTGACCATTCTATGTATCTGTTGTTCGTCATGTAGGTTGAGAGGGGTGTATCTTGGCTCTAAAAGATCTCAGTAGCCATTGTGTTGTCACTATCAACGGTTCATAAGAAATAGTGAATCGTTGACAAGTCAGTGCTATTGCAAAGCTCTTATTATTAAATATGTAGTTTAAGTATAACTCTGACTGGTGTGTGAATGTGTCTCTCCTCATTTGGTAATACAGAAATTAACCACCACAGAAGGCATAGGTATGTGTTCCCCCCATCCACTTGGGATGACTTCAAACATACATATTATGTACATTTACATGATACCAGGGGTCGAAGTTCGACCAAGTAAATATATATATATACACTATCGTTCACAAGTTTAGGGTCACTTAGAAATGTCCTTGTTTTTAAAAGGATAAGCACATTTTTTGTCCATGAAAATAACATAAAATTGATCAGAAATACAGTGTAGACATTGTTAATGTTGTAAATGACTATTGTAGCTGGAAACGGCAGTTTTTTTATGGAATATCTACATAGGTGTACAGAGGCCCATTATCAGCAACCATCACTCCTGTGTTCCAATGGCACGTTGTGTTAGCTAATCAAAGTTTATTTTATTTTAAAAGGCTAATTGATCATTAGAAAACCCTTTTGCAATTATTAGCACAGCTGAAAACTGTTGTCCTGATTAAAGAAGCAATAAAACTTGCCTTCTTTAGACTAGTTGAGTATCTGGAGCATCAGCATTTGTGGGTTCGATTACAGGCTCAAAACGTCAAGAAACAAAGAACTTCCATCTGAAACTCGTCAGTCTATTTTTGTTCTGAGAAATGAAGGCTATTCCATGAGAGAAATTGCCAAGAAACTGAAGATCTGGTACAACGCTGTGTACTACCTTCACAGAACAGCACACACTGGCCCTAACCAGAATAGAAAGATGAGTGGGAGGCCCCGGTGAACAACTGAGCAAGAGGACAAGTACATTAGAGTGTCTAGTTTGAGAAACAAACGCCTCACAAATCCTCAACTGGCAGCTTCATTAAATAGTACCCGCAAAACACCAGTCTCAATATCAACAGTGAAGAGGCGACTCTGGGATGCTGGCCTTCTAGGCAGAGTTGCAAAGAAAAAGCCATATCTCAGACTGGCCAATAAAAATAAAAGATTAAGATGGGCATAAGAAGACAGACACTGGACAGAGGAATTCCGCTGGACGTTGCGAGAGACTACCACACACCCAGTGGTTTCACAGAGTCCTCCTGAGAGACTCATTACGCTGAGATGATCCACCACCACAGCCCCACGTCTCTCTCTGCCTGGCCTGGCTCTCCCCCTGGCTTGACCTGTGGGCTTGGAGGAAGGCGGCGCTATTAGGAAACCCTAAATGGCATGATGACAGACACCACATGCAATTTGTTTACAATCCTGTTTTCAATGCTTGTTTGTGTTGACAGCACAATCAGTTTTAGTGGCCTATGTCGTAGCCTCCACTGTTCAGATCTATGCATAGAAGTCAAATATGGCCTAAAGTTGGCTTAATGTTTTCCAAGAAAAGTTGTGTTTTTGAATTCTGGTAACTTTACAGCAGATTGACCCTAGTCCTTACATTTGGTAGCCTACTACATCCAGACATTAGGAGTACTGTACATGCAGATATCCAGATGAAGTAGGCCTAAGTCATCTGGCTCTATTTTGGCAATAATTGGCCTTTTCACTCACGTAGGATATCTGGCTGAATTTCACGGTGTGACCACAGATGATTCCAACCAGGGCTGAATTTTGTACTTGACAAGTTCGTTATTGTAATGCAGAAGACCCCTGTTGGTAGACATGATTATTGCAACAAGCGTTCAATTTCATGTTGTATTAAAAAAAAAAAATTATATTATATATTTATTTATATATATATATTATATTATATATATATATATATTTATATATTTCCAGATCTGATATTACTGATCCTTTGTTGGTGTTAGTGCCCTTATTAACGTTGCACACTTCCTGTTCCTTCTGTATTTTCCCTCATAGCCATTCCCCCGCCACCGCTTGAGTCTTCCCTGTCTACTATTCACAATATGTAAACACTGATAATGAGTTGACATGGCCCCTGACAATGTAATATTATGGTCTCCTACCGGTATGTTGGGATTTCTATGCTTTTAATGCATTCGTTTAACTTTTTATTTGTTCATTTAGGCATACTGTACATGCTGGCTACTATGCTTTCTTCTGTACATGTTGTCATTGGGCTAGCCTGGCTATTCATATCCCCTTTCATCATTAATTATACCTTACCCAGAGAAGTTGGACTATAAATCCTCACACTGGACATGTCATAGTACACATACAACCAAGCGGTCAAAAACAGAAATGGTTCCGATCGTTTTTAAACCATTTGTTTTTCCCCATAGGGGATTTTAGTACCACTTCAAACAAGGTCTGTGTTTCATGTAGACTTACTGTGCCTTGCAAAAGTATTCATCCCCCTTGGCGTTTTTCCTATGTTTTCCTTTGTTGCATTACAACCTGTAATTTAAATTAATTTTTATTTGGATTTCATGTAACGGACATACACAAAATAGTCCAAATTGGTGAAGTGAAATTTAAAAAATGACTTGTTTCAGAAAATGTTTAAAAATTACAAACGGAAAAGTGGTGCATTCATATGTATTCACCCCCTTTGCTATGATGCCTCTAAATAAGATCTGGAGCAACCAATTACCTTCAGAAGTCACATAATTAGTTAAATAAAGTCCACCTGTGTGCAATCTAATTGTCACATGATCTGTCACATGATGTCAGCATTTATACACCTGTTCTGAAAGACCCCAGAGTCTGCAACACCACTAAGCAAGGGACAACACCAAGCAAGAGACACCATGAAGACCAAGGAGCTCTCCAAACAGGTCAGGGTGTAACGATCGTCTGTTGAATTAGGTGTGGACCAAAGCGCAGCGTGGTAAGTGTTCATGTTATTTTTATTTAAACAGAACACTAAACAAAATAACAAAGTGAATGAACGAAAGCGAAACAGTCCTGTCAGGTGCAGAAACACAAAACAACTACCCACAAAACACAGGTGGGAAAAGGCTACCTAAGTATGGTTCTCAATCAGAGACAACAATAGACAACTGCCTCTGATTGAGAACCACACCCGGCCAAACACACAGAAATAGAAAACATAGAACACCAAACATAGAATGCCCACCCCAACTCACGCCCTGACCAAACCAAAATAGAAACATAAAAAGGATCTCTAAGGTCAGGGCGTGACACAGGGACAAAGTTGTGGAGAAGTACAGATCAGGGTTGGGTTATAAAAAAAGATCCGAATCTTTGAACATCCCACGGAGCACCATTAAATCCATTATTAAAAAATGGAAAGAATATGGCACCACAACAAACTTGCCAAGAGAGGGCTACCCACCAAAACTCACAGACAAGGCAAGGAGGGCATTAATCAGAGGCAACAAAGAAACCAAAGATAACCCTGAAGAAGCCTCAAAGTTCCACAGCGGTGATTGGAGTATCTGTCCATTGGACCACTAAGCCGTACACTCCACAGAGCTGGGCTTTACGGAAGAGTGGCCAGAAAAAATCCATTGCTTTAAAAAAAAAGTAAGCAAACATGTTTGGTGTTCACCAAAAGGCATGTGGGAGACTCCCCAAACATATGGAAGAAGGTACTCTGGTCAGATGAGACTACAATTGAGCTTTTTGGCCATCAAGGAAAACGCTATGTCTAGGGCAAACCCAACACCTCTCATCACTCCGAGAACACCATCCCCACAGTGAAGCACGGTGGTGGCAGCATCATGCTGTGGGGATGTTTTTCATCGGCAGGGACTGGGAAACTGGTCCGAATTGAAGGAATGATGGATGGAGCTAAATACAGGGAAATTCTTGAGGGAAACCTGTTTCAGTCTTCCAGAGATTTGAGACTGAGATGGAGGTTCACCTTCCAGCAGGACAATGACCCTAAGCATACTGCTAAAGCAACACTTGAGTGGTTTAAGGGGAAACATTTAAATGTCTTGGAATGGCCTAGTCAAAGCCCAGACCTCAATTCAATTGAGAATCTGTGGTATGACTTAAAGATTGCTGTACACCAGCGGAACCCATCCAACTTGAAGGAGCTGGAGCAGTTTTGCCTGGAAGAATGGGCAAAAATCCCAGCAGCTAGATGTGCCAAGCTTATAGAGACACACCCCAAGAGACTTGCAGCTGTAATTGCTGCAAAAGGTGGCCCTACAAAGTATTGACTTTGTGAGGGTGAATAGTTATGCACGATCAAGTTCTGTTTTTTTGTCTTATTTCTTGTTTTTTTCACATTAAAAAACATTTTGAATCTTCAAAATGGTAAGCATGTTGTGTAAATCAAATGATACAAACCCCCCCCAAAAAATATATTTTCATTCCAGGTTGTAAGGCAACAAAATAGGAAAAATGCCAAGGAGGGTGAATACTTTCGCAAGCCACTGTACCCTGGCGTGACGTTTTGATAACCATGTAAATCTCTCTTGGACAAGCTGACTTTTATCAATATATTCAGCTCTTTTAACTCTTAGATTAGAAAATGCTAATTAGCATCAAAGTAGACGTCATGCAAGACTACAAATCCCAGCAAGCTCCTGCACATCATCTCTCTGACAACTCTGCTGTCAACTAGCTAGCTACTAGTGACCTTGATCCAAAATGAAAGATATGTTGAACATTTTCGTTTACTGTTCCATATTTCAACTAATATTTGTTGTCTTATTGCTTATTACAACATCCTAGTTAACCCACTGCTCCCTGGTAGACTGTCATTGTAAATAAGAGTTTGTTCTTAACTGACTTGCCTAGTTAAATAAAGGTTAAATAAAAATAAAATAAATCGATGATATTAGCAACATACCCTTATTTTACAGTTCCTATTCTCCTTCAGCCGGTGGATGTCTGTATTTAATCCCTTATCATTTCTGCTAACTATATGAACGAGGTGAAATCACAGGAGGCTGCTGAAGGGAGGACGGCTCGTAATAATGGCTGGAACGGCGCCAATGGAATGGCATCTTTGATACCATTCCACTTATTCTGTTCCATTCATTACCATTCCTCCCCAATGGAATGGCTGTTCCATTCATTACCATTCCTCCCCAATGGAATGGCTGTTCCATTCATTACCATTCCTCCCCAATGGAATGGCTGTTCCATTCATTACCATTCCTCCCCAATGGAATGGCTGTTCCATTCATTACCATTCCTCCCCAATGGAATGGCTGTTCCATTCATTACCATTCCTCCCCAATTAAGGTGTCACCAACCTCCTGTGGATGAAATCTATTTAAATTCATGGTGTCCGAATGCACTGCACTATTTAAGCAACTCAGAACTAACTTGTTGACATGTTCTGTTGCAGATTCAATGACAGATTAACTCATTGCAGAGCGTATCCATAATCCTGAATAAATAATCCGATTTATTTGACAAGAATGCACCAAATCACCCATCAATCACATCCCACACCTGAACTCCAACCATTACATTGTTTTAAAGAAATCAAAATAGTTTTGTGAAAAATGCATACATATGCCTTTCATACATAAATTAAACATCTGACTTGAAGTAAAGATTAAACCATTCATTCATCAATGCCACTAACCTGGGACATAGATCACCATAGTAACTATTATTACTAACCTGGGACATAGATCACCATAGTAACTATTATTACTAACCTGGGACATAGATCACCATAGTAACTATTATTACTAACCTGGGACATAGATCACCATAGTAACTATTATTACTAACCTGGGACATAGATCACCATGGTAACTATTATTACTAACCTGGGACATTGAAGATCACCATGGTAACTATGATTACTAACCTGGGACATTGAAGATCACCATGGTAACTATTGGAGAACCCACAGATTCTTCTGCTTTTCCATTGTAGGAATTAGACCAGCACAAATAACACAACATAGTGGCATATTGTCATTTTTTTTTTGTAGGTGAGTTACAAATGTAGAAACAACTGGATGTGTGAGGTATGTTTATTAATATAAAACACGAGATCAACTCCAACAGAATGAGAAACACACGTAACAGACTCCAAATCCATGTTGCCGCTTGTCAACCGTGAGCAGCACATTTACCACTGCATTCAGTCTGAACCCCAGAATAAGCAGGAGGAGGACAGCATTACACAGGTGAAGAAAAGGTAGCAAAAAGAGTACACCGCAACACCTTTAAAAAACATGTTACTGAGTCTAGATGTTATCACATCAGGAGAAGAACAAGTGAAAGAAGCAGCATTTGGGAGAATGGGTGAAGGTAGTGTGGGTCTATAGAGATACGATGGAGAGTTTCAAAGTGTCTGAAGTTGAGGGACCACGGGACATAAAAGGCATAGTGTGGAATAAAGGGGTTGCTACAGGGATGGTTGGCCATGGAATGAACATAACATGTTGATTACATGGCCAACCATGGATAGCCAGGGACACACTCCAACACTCAGACATAATAAACAAAGCGTGTGTGTTTGGTGAGTCAAGCGTGTGTGTTTGGTGAGTCCGCCAGATCAGAGACAGTAGGGATGACCAGGGATGATCTCTTGATAAGTGTGTGAATTAGACCATTTTCCTGTCAAAATGTAGCAAGTTCTTTTGGGTGTCAGGGAAAATGCATGGAGTAAAAAGTACAGACTCTTCTTTAGGAATGTAGTGTAGTAAAATTAGTCAAAATACAGTTGGAAGTTTACATACGCCTAAGCCAAATACATTTAAACTCAATTTTTCACAATTCCTGATGTTTAATCCTAGTAACAATTCCCTGTCTTAGGTCAGTTAGGATCACCACTTTATTTTAAGAATGTGAAATGTCAGAATAATAGTAGAGTGATTTATTTCAGCTTTTATTTATTTCATCACATTCCCAGTGGGTCAGAAGTTTACATACACTCAATTAGTAATTGGTAGCATTGCCTTTAAATTGTTTAACTTGGGTCAAACATTTTGGGTAGCCGTCTACAAGCTTCCCACAATAAGTTAGGTGAATTTTGGCCCATTCCTCCTGACAGAGCAGGTGCAAATGAGTGATGTTTGTAGGCCTCCTTGCTCGCACACGCTTTTTCAGTTCTGCCCACAAATGTTCTATAGGATTGAGGTCAGGGCTTTATGGTGGCCACTCCAATACCTTGACTTTGTTGTCCTTAAGCCATTTTGCCACAACTTTGAAAGCATGCTTGGGGTCATTGTCCATTTGGAAGACCCATTTACAACCAAGCTTTAACTTCCTGACTGATGTCTTGAGATGTTGCTTCAATATATCCACATAAATTTCCTCCCTCATGATGCCATCTATTTTGTGAAGTGCACCAGTCCCTCATGCAGCAAAGCACCCCCACAACATGATGCTGCCACCCCCGTGCTTCACGGTTGGGATGGTATTCTTCGGCTTGCAAGCCTCCCCCTTGTTCCTCCAAACATAACGATGGTCATTATGGCCAAACAGTTCTATTTTTGTTTCATCAGACCAGAGGACATTTATCCAAAAAGTACAATATTTGTCCCCATGTGCAGTTGCAAACTGTAGTCTGCTTTTTTTATGCCAATTTTGGAGCAGTGGCTTCTTCCTTCCTGAGCGGCCTTTCAGGTTATGTCGATATAGGACTCGTTTTACTGTGGATGTAGATACTTTTGTACCCGTTTCCTCCAGCATCTTCACAAGGTCCTTTGCTGTTGTCTGGAATTGCTTTGCACTTTTCGCACCAAAGTATGTTCATCTCTAGGAGACAGAACGCGTCTCCTTCCTGAGCGGTATGACGGCTGTGTGGTCCCATGGTGTTTATACTTGCGTACTATTGTTTGTACAGATGAACGTGGTACCTTCAGGTGTTTGGAAATTGCTCCCAAGGATGAACCAGACTTGTGGAGGTCTTGGCTGATTTCTTTTGATTTTCCAATGATGTTACCCCTTTTTTTAGCCTTATTCTAAAAACACAATACCCCATACTGACACAGCAAAAACATTTTTTGTTTGATATTTTTGCTAATTTATTAGAAAAATACAAAACTGAAATATTACATTTACTTAAGTATTCAGACCCTATACTCAGAACTCTGTTCAAGCAGCAGGTTCTGCTCTGGAGCAGGTTTTCATCAAATATCTCTCTTAAAGGAGAACATGCAGTGGTGTAAAAATACTTTAAAGTATTACTTGAGTAGTTTTTTTTTAAGTATCTGTACTTTACTATTTACAGTTGGAAGTCTGAAGTTTACATACACTTAGGTTGGAGTCATTAAAACCTAGTTTTTCAACAACTCCACAAATTTCTTGTTAACAAACTATAGTTTTGGCAAGTCGGTTAGGACATCTACTTTGTGCATGGCACAAGTAAGTTTTCCAACAATTGTTTACAGACAGATTATTTCACTTATAATTCACTGTATCACAATTCCAGTGGGTCAGAAGTTCACAGACACTAAGTTGACTGTGCCTTTAAACAGCTTGGAAAATTCCAGAAAATTATGTCATGTCTTTAGAAGCTTCTGATAGGCTAATTGACATTATTTTTAATAATTAATTTTCACTCTGTTTTCTGTTCCTGCGTGAATAGGAATGAATGAGTGAATTCTCCAAACACCAAACCTCTTTACATGTTATTACAAAATAACATCTGTCTACCTTCTGATGGCTTTCTTGAGAAAAAACGGAACAAAGCTTAGCGAAGAATATGGCACATCTCAATTTCCAGGTAGTACAAAAGTACGTGGAATGTCGAGGCACGTTACATGGAGCCGCCCCCTTCTGTGATAAAAAACGCTCATGGTCTCAGCGTGTGTCTCTCGACGTCGTTCCGTCTCAGTTGCAGCATTCAAATCGTGGTCATGGTGTGTCTGTGCATCACAACATTAAAGACGATAAGTGATCACAGCATTTCCACAGATTGAGCCATACACAACACGAGTTAAAGCAATGAGGACAGCATTTTGTTGACAACATGGTGGTTTACACTATGTCTACTGTGTGTGAGAATGATGGAAGAATCTTACACCAGCTGTAGGTCCATTTGAGTCTGTGTGGTTACATAGGCCTGCACATCAACCAGTACTGGGACCATTGGAGACTGTGTGGTCACATAGGCCTGCACATCAACCAGTACTGGGACCATTTTAGACTGTGTGGTCACTTAGGCCTGCACATCAACCAGTACTGGGACCATTGGAGACTGTGTGGTCACATAGGCCTGCACATCAACCAGTACTGGGACCATTGGAGACTGTGTGGTCACATAGGCCTGCACATCAACCAGTACTGGGACCATTTTAGACTGTGTGGTCACTTAGGCCTGCACATCAACCAGTACTGGGACCATTTTAGACTGTGTGGTCACTTAGGCCTGCACATCAACCAGTACTGGGACCATTGGAGACTGTGTGGTCACATAGGCCTGCACATCAACCAGTACTGGGACCATTTTAGACTGTGTGGTCACTTAGGCCTGCACATCAACCAGTACTGGGACCATTGGAGACTGTGTGGTCACTTAGGACTGCACCTCAACCAGTACTGGGACCATTTTAGACTGTGTGGTCACTTAGGTCTGCACATCAACCAGTACTGGGACCATTGGAGACTGTGTGGTCACATAGGCCTGCACATCAACCAGTACTGGGACCATTTTAAACTGTGTGGTCACTTAGGCCTGCGCCTCAACCAGTACTGGGACCATTGGAGACTGTGTGGTCACATAGGCCTGCACATCAACCAGTACTGGGACCATTTTAGACTGTGTGGTCACTTAGGCCTGCACCTCAACCAGTACTGGGACCATTGGAGACTGTGTGGTCACATAGGCTTGCACATCAACCAGTACTGGGACCATTGGAGACTGTGTGGTCACATAGGCCTGCACATCAACCAGTACTGGGACCATTGGAGACTGTGTGGTCACTTAGGCCTGCACATCAACCAGTATTGGGACCATTGGAGACTGTGTGGTCACTTAGGCCTGCACATCAACCAGTACTGGGACCATTTTAGACTGTGTGGTCACTTAGGCCTGCACATCAACCAGTACTGGGACCATTTTAGACTGCGTGGTCACTTAGGCCTGCACATCAACCAGTACTGGGACCATTTTAGACTGTGTGGTCACATAGGCCTGCACATCAACCAGTACTGGGACCATTGGAGACTGTGTGGTCACTTAGGCCTGCACATCAACCAGTACTGGGACCGTTGGAGACTGTGTGGTAACTTAGGCCTGCACATCAACCAGTACTGGGACCATTTTAGACTGTGTGGTCACTTAGGCCTGCACATCAACCAGTACTGGGACCATTGGAGACTGTGTGGTCACTTAGGCCTGCACATCAACCAGTACTGGGACCATTGGAGACTGTGTGGTCACTTAGGCCTGCACATCAACCAGTACTGGGACCATTTTAGACTGTGTGGTCACTTAGGCCTGCACATCAACCAGTACTGGGACCATTTTAGACTGTGTGGTCACATAGGCCTGCACATCAACCAGTACTGGGACCATTTTAGACTGTGTGGTCACTTAGGCCTGCACATCAACCAGTACTGGGACCATTGGAGACTGTGTGGTCACATAGGCCTGCACATCAACCAGTACTGGGACCATTTTAAACTGTGTGGTCACTTAGGCCTGCGCCTCAACCAGTACTGGGACCATTGGAGACTGTGTGGTCACATAGGCCTGCACATCAACCAGTACTGGGACCATTTTAGACTGTGTGGTCACTTAGGCCTGCACCTCAACCAGTACTGGGACCATTGGAGACTGTGTGGTCACATAGGCTTGCACATCAACCAGTACTGGGACCATTGGAGACTGTGTGGTCACATAGGCCTGCACATCAACCAGTACTGGGACCATTGGAGACTGTGTGGTCACTTAGGCCTGCACATCAACCAGTATTGGGACCATTGGAGACTGTGTGGTCACTTAGGCCTGCACATCAACCAGTACTGGGACCATTTTAGACTGTGTGGTCACTTAGGCCTGCACATCAACCAGTACTGGGACCATTTTAGACTGCGTGGTCACTTAGGCCTGCACATCAACCAGTACTGGGACCATTTTAGACTGTGTGGTCACATAGGCCTGCACATCAACCAGTACTGGGACCATTTTAGACTGTGTGGTCACATAGGCCTGCACATCAACCAGTACTGGGACCATTGGAGACTGTGTGGTCACTTAGGCCTGCACATCAACCAGTACTGGGACCGTTGGAGACTGTGTGGTAACTTAGGCCTGCACATCAACCAGTACTGGGACCATTTTAGACTGTGTGGTCACTTAGGTCTGCACATCAACCAGTACTGGGACCATTGGAGACTGTGTGGTCACATAGGCCTGCACATAAACCAGTACTGGGACCATTTTAAACTGTATGGTCACTTAGGTCTGCACATCAACCAGTACTGGGACCATTGGAGACTGTGTGGTCACATAGGCCTGCACAACAACCAGTACTGGGACCATTTTAAACTGTGTGGTCACTTAGGCCTGCGCCTCAACCAGTACTGGGACCATTGGAGATTGTGTGGTCACATAGGCCTGCACATCAACCAGTACTGGGACCATTTTAGACTGTGTGGTCACTTAGGCCTGCACCTCAACCAGTACTGGGACCATTGGAGACTGTGTGGTCACATAGGCTTGCACATCAACCAGTACTGGGACCATTGGAGACTGTGTGGTCACATAGGCCTGCACATCAACCAGTACTGGGACCATTGGAGACTGTGTGGTCACTTAGGCCTGCACATCAACCAGTATTGGGACCATTGGAGACTGTGTGGTCACTTAGGCCTGCACATCAACCAGTACTGGGACCATTTTAGACTGTGTGGTCACTTAGGCCTGCACATCAACCAGTACTGGGACCATTTTAGACTGCGTGGTCACTTAGGCCTGCACATCAACCAGTACTGGGACCATTTTAGACTGTGTGGTCACATAGGCCTGCATATCAACCAGTACTGGGACCATTGGAGACTGTGTGGTCACTTAGGCCTGCACATCAACCAGTACTGGGACCGTTGGAGACTGTGTGGTAACTTAGGCCTGCACATCAACCAGTACTGGGACCATTTTAGACTGTGTGGTCACTTAGGCCTGCACATCAACCAGTACTGGGACCATTGGAGACTGTGTGGTCACTTAGGCCTGCACATCAACCAGTACTGGGACCATTGGAGACTGTGTGGTCACTTAGGCCTGCACCTCAACCAGTACTGGGACCATTTTAGACTGTGTGGTCACTTAGGCCTGCACATCAACCAGTACTGGGACCATTTTAGACTGCGTGGTCACTTAGGCCTGCACATCAACCAGTACTGGGACCATTTTAGACTGTGTGGTCACATAGGCCTGCACATCAACCAGTACTGGGACCATTGGAGACTGTGTGGTCACTTAGGCCTGCACATCAACCAGTACTGGGACCGTTGGAGACTGTGTGGTAACTTAGGCCTGCACATCAACCAGTACTGGGACCATTGGAGACTGTGTGGTCACTTAGGCCTGCACATCAACCAGTATTGGGACCATTGGAGACTGTGTGGTCACTTAGGCCTGCACATCAACCAGTACTGGGACCATTTTAGACTGTGTGGTCACTTAGGCCTGCACATCAACCAGTACTGGGACCATTTTAGACTGCGTGGTCACTTAGGCCTGCACATCAACCAGTACTGGGACCATTTTAGACTGTGTGGTCACATAGGCCTGCACATCAACCAGTACTGGGACCATTGGAGACTGTGTGGTCACTTAGGCCTGCACATCAACCAGTACTGGGACCGTTGGAGACTGTGTGGTAACTTAGGCCTGCACATCAACCAGTACTGGGACCATTTTAGACTGTGTGGTCACTTAGGCCTGCACATCAACCAGTACTGGGACCATTGGAGACTGTGTGGTCACTTAGGCCTGCACATCAACCAGTACTGGGACCATTGGAGACTGTGTGGTCACTTAGGCCTGCACATCAACCAGTACTGGGACCATTTTAGACTGTGTGGTCACTTAGGCCTGCACATCAACCAGTACTGGGACCATTTTAGACTGTGTGGTCACATAGGCCTGCACATCAACCAGTACTGGGACCATTTTAGACTGTGTGGTCACTTAGGCCTGCACATCAACCAGTACTGGGACCATTGGAGACTGTGTGGTCACATAGGCCTGCACATCAACCAGTACTGGGACCATTTTAAACTGTGTGGTCACTTAGGCCTGCGCCTCAACCAGTACTGGGACCATTGGAGACTGTGTGGTCACATAGGCCTGCACATCAACCAGTACTGGGACCATTTTAGACTGTGTGGTCACTTAGGCCTGCACCTCAACCAGTACTGGGACCATTGGAGACTGTGTGGTCACATAGGCTTGCACATCAACCAGTACTGGGACCATTGGAGACTGTGTGGTCACATAGGCCTGCACATCAACCAGTACTGGGACCATTGGAGACTGTGTGGTCACTTAGGCCTGCACATCAACCAGTATTGGGACCATTGGAGACTGTGTGGTCACTTAGGCCTGCACATCAACCAGTACTGGGACCATTTTAGACTGTGTGGTCACTTAGGCCTGCACATCAACCAGTACTGGGACCATTTTAGACTGCGTGGTCACTTAGGCCTGCACATCAACCAGTACTGGGACCATTTTAGACTGTGTGGTCACATAGGCCTGCACATCAACCAGTACTGGGACCATTGGAGACTGTGTGGTCACTTAGGCCTGCACATCAACCAGTACTGGGACCGTTGGAGACTGTGTGGTAACTTAGGCCTGCACATCAACCAGTACTGGGACCATTTTAGACTGTGTGGTCACTTAGGTCTGCACATCAACCAGTACTGGGACCATTGGAGACTGTGTGGTCACATAGGCCTGCACATAAACCAGTACTGGGACCATTTTAAACTGTATGGTCACTTAGGTCTGCACATCAACCAGTACTGGGACCATTGGAGACTGTGTGGTCACATAGGCCTGCACAACAACCAGTACTGGGACCATTTTAAACTGTGTGGTCACTTAGGCCTGCGCCTCAACCAGTACTGGGACCATTGGAGATTGTGTGGTCACATAGGCCTGCACATCAACCAGTACTGGGACCATTTTAGACTGTGTGGTCACTTAGGCCTGCACCTCAACCAGTACTGGGACCATTGGAGACTGTGTGGTCACATAGGCTTGCACATCAACCAGTACTGGGACCATTGGAGACTGTGTGGTCACATAGGCCTGCACATCAACCAGTACTGGGACCATTGGAGACTGTGTGGTCACTTAGGCCTGCACATCAACCAGTATTGGGACCATTGGAGACTGTGTGGTCACTTAGGCCTGCACATCAACCAGTACTGGGACCATTTTAGACTGTGTGGTCACTTAGGCCTGCACATCAACCAGTACTGGGACCATTTTAGACTGCGTGGTCACTTAGGCCTGCACATCAACCAGTACTGGGACCATTTTAGACTGTGTGGTCACATAGGCCTGCATATCAACCAGTACTGGGACCATTGGAGACTGTGTGGTCACTTAGGCCTGCACATCAACCAGTACTGGGACCGTTGGAGACTGTGTGGTAACTTAGGCCTGCACATCAACCAGTACTGGGACCATTTTAGACTGTGTGGTCACTTAGGCCTGCACATCAACCAGTACTGGGACCATTGGAGACTGTGTGGTCACTTAGGCCTGCACATCAACCAGTACTGGGACCATTGGAGACTGTGTGGTCACTTAGGCCTGCACCTCAACCAGTACTGGGACCATTTTAGACTGTGTGGTCACTTAGGCCTGCACATCAACCAGTACTGGGACCATTTTAGACTGCGTGGTCACTTAGGCCTGCACATCAACCAGTACTGGGACCATTTTAGACTGTGTGGTCACATAGGCCTGCACATCAACCAGTACTGGGACCATTGGAGACTGTGTGGTCACTTAGGCCTGCACATCAACCAGTACTGGGACCGTTGGAGACTGTGTGGTAACTTAGGCCTGCACATCAACCAGTACTGGGACCATTTTAGACTGCGTGGTCACTTAGGCCTGCACATCAACCAGTACTGGGACCATTTTAGACTGTGTGGTCACATAGGCCTGCACATCAACCAGTACTGGGACCATTGGAGACTGTGTGGTCACTTAGGCCTGCACATCAACCAGTACTGGGACCGTTGGAGACTGTGTGGTAACTTAGGCCTGCACATCAACCAGTACTGGGACCATTTTAGACTGTGTGGTCACTTAGGCCTGCACATCAACCAGTACTGGGACCATTGGAGACTGTGTGGTCACTTAGGCCTGCACATCAACCAGTACTGGGACCATTGGAGACTGTGTGGTCACATAGGCCTGCACATCAACCAGTACTGGGACCATTTTAGACTGTGTGGTCACTTAGGCCTGCACATCAACCAGTACTGGGACCATTTTAGACTGTGTGGTCACATAGGCCTGCACATCAACCAGTACTGGGACCATTTTAGACTGTGTGGTCACTTAGGCCTGCACATCAACCAGTACTGGGACCATTGGAGACTGTGTGGTCACATAGGCCTGCACATCAACCAGTACTGGGACCATTTTAAACTGTGTGGTCACTTAGGCCTGCGCCTCAACCAGTACTGGGACCATTGGAGACTGTGTGGTCACATAGGCCTGCACATCAACCAGTACTGGGACCATTTTAGACTGTGTGGTCACTTAGGCCTGCACCTCAACCAGTACTGGGACCATTGGAGACTGTGTGGTCACATAGGCTTGCACATCAACCAGTACTGGGACCATTGGAGACTGTGTGGTCACATAGGCCTGCACATCAACCAGTACTGGGACCATTGGAGACTGTGTGGTCACTTAGGCCTGCACATCAACCAGTACTGGGACCATTTTAGACTGTGTGGTCACTTAGGCCTGCACATCAACCAGTACTGGGACCATTTTAGACTGTGTGGTCACTTAGGCCTGCACATCAACCAGTACTGGGACCATTGGAGACTGTGTGGTCACATAGGCCTGCACATCAACCAGTACTGGGACCATTTTAGACTGTGTGGTCACTTAGGCCTGCACATCAACCAGTACTGGGACCATTGGAGACTGTGTGGTCACTTAGGACTGCACCTCAACCAGTACTGGGACCATTTTAGACTGTGTGGTCACTTAGGTCTGCACATCAACCAGTACTGGGACCATTGGAGACTGTGTGGTCACATAGGCCTGCACATCAACCAGTACTGGGACCATTTTAAACTGTGTGGTCACTTAGGCCTGCGCCTCAACCAGTACTGGGACCATTGGAGACTGTGTGGTCACATAGGCCTGCACATCAACCAGTACTGGGACCATTTTAGACTGTGTGGTCACTTAGGCCTGCACCTCAACCAGTACTGGGACCATTGGAGACTGTGTGGTCACATAGGCTTGCACATCAACCAGTACTGGGACCATTTTAGACTGTGTGGTCACTTAGGCCTGCACATCAACCAGTACTGGGACCATTTTAGACTGCGTGGTCACTTAGGCCTGCACATCAACCAGTACTGGGACCATTTTAGACTGTGTGGTCACATAGGCCTGCATATCAACCAGTACTGGGACCATTGGAGACTGTGTGGTCACTTAGGCCTGCACATCAACCAGTACTGGGACCGTTGGAGACTGTGTGGTAACTTAGGCCTGCACATCAACCAGTACTGGGACCATTTTAGACTGTGTGGTCACTTAGGCCTGCACATCAACCAGTACTGGGACCATTGGAGACTGTGTGGTCACTTAGGCCTGCACATCAACCAGTACTGGGACCATTGGAGACTGTGTGGTCACTTAGGCCTGCACCTCAACCAGTACTGGGACCATTTTAGACTGTGTGGTCACTTAGGCCTGCACATCAACCAGTACTGGGACCATTTTAGACTGCGTGGTCACTTAGGCCTGCACATCAACCAGTACTGGGACCATTTTAGACTGTGTGGTCACATAGGCCTGCACATCAACCAGTACTGGGACCATTGGAGACTGTGTGGTCACTTAGGCCTGCACATCAACCAGTACTGGGACCGTTGGAGACTGTGTGGTAACTTAGGCCTGCACATCAACCAGTACTGGGACCATTTTAGACTGCGTGGTCACTTAGGCCTGCACATCAACCAGTACTGGGACCATTTTAGACTGTGTGGTCACATAGGCCTGCACATCAACCAGTACTGGGACCATTGGAGACTGTGTGGTCACTTAGGCCTGCACATCAACCAGTACTGGGACCGTTGGAGACTGTGTGGTAACTTAGGCCTGCACATCAACCAGTACTGGGACCATTTTAGACTGTGTGGTCACTTAGGCCTGCACATCAACCAGTACTGGGACCATTGGAGACTGTGTGGTCACTTAGGCCTGCACATCAACCAGTACTGGGACCATTGGAGACTGTGTGGTCACTTAGGCCTGCACATCAACCAGTACTGGGACCATTTTAGACTGTGTGGTCACTTAGGCCTGCACATCAACCAGTACTGGGACCATTTTAGACTGTGTGGTCACATAGGCCTGCACATCAACCAGTACTGGGACCATTTTAGACTGTGTGGTCACTTAGGCCTGCACATCAACCAGTACTGGGACCATTGGAGACTGTGTGGTCACATAGGCCTGCACATCAACCAGTACTGGGACCATTTTAAACTGTGTGGTCACTTAGGCCTGCGCCTCAACCAGTACTGGGACCATTGGAGACTGTGTGGTCACATAGGCCTGCACATCAACCAGTACTGGGACCATTTTAGACTGTGTGGTCACTTAGGCCTGCACCTCAACCAGTACTGGGACCATTGGAGACTGTGTGGTCACATAGGCTTGCACATCAACCAGTACTGGGACCATTGGAGACTGTGTGGTCACATAGGCCTGCACATCAACCAGTACTGGGACCATTGGAGACTGTGTGGTCACATAGGCCTGCACATCAACCAGTACTGGGACCATTTTAGACTGTGTGGTCACTTAGGCCTGCACATCAACCAGTACTGGGACCATTTTAGACTGTGTGGTCACTTAGGCCTGCACATCAACCAGTACTGGGACCATTGGAGACTGTGTGGTCACATAGGCCTGCACATCAACCAGTACTGGGACCATTTTAGACTGTGTGGTCACTTAGGCCTGCACATCAACCAGTACTGGGACCATTGGAGACTGTGTGGTCACTTAGGACTGCACCTCAACCAGTACTGGGACCATTTTAGACTGTGTGGTCACTTAGGTCTGCACATCAACCAGTACTGGGACCATTGGAGACTGTGTGGTCACATAGGCCTGCACATCAACCAGTACTGGGACCATTTTAAACTGTGTGGTCACTTAGGCCTGCGCCTCAACCAGTACTGGGACCATTGGAGACTGTGTGGTCACATAGGCCTGCACATCAACCAGTACTGGGACCATTTTAGACTGTGTGGTCACTTAGGCCTGCACCTCAACCAGTACTGGGACCATTGGAGACTGTGTGGTCACATAGGCTTGCACATCAACCAGTACTGGGACCATTGGAGACTGTGTGGTCACATAGGCCTGCACATCAACCAGTACTGGGACCATTGGAGACTGTGTGGTCACTTAGGCCTGCACATCAACCAGTATTGGGACCATTGGAGACTGTGTGGTCACTTAGGCCTGCACATCAACCAGTACTGGGACCATTTTAGACTGTGTGGTCACTTAGGCCTGCACATCAACCAGTACTGGGACCATTTTAGACTGCGTGGTCACTTAGGCCTGCACATCAACCAGTACTGGGACCATTTTAGACTGTGTGGTCACATAGGCCTGCACATCAACCAGTACTGGGACCATTGGAGACTGTGTGGTCACTTAGGCCTGCACATCAACCAGTACTGGGACCGTTGGAGACTGTGTGGTAACTTAGGCCTGCACATCAACCAGTACTGGGACCATTTTAGACTGTGTGGTCACTTAGGCCTGCACATCAACCAGTACTGGGACCACTGGAGACTTGGGATGTTTTCTCTCAAAGTGCTGCTTGAATGTCTTTGGGTCTGAGTCTATAAAGGTCAAGGACAACACGGGGGAAGTTAACAATCTGTGGCTTAGACTGAATTCCGGCTTGACACAAATGATAAACTAAGCAATACCTTTCAACAAACTACTACACATATGAAAGACTGTACCACACAGGCCAGTACATTAGTCTACACATGGAGAGGAACCTAAAGGCAAATACAGTACCAACCAATTCTACTCACCTGACAATCTTCTGGTCCACTGATGTTCCCTTCTTAGCTGACTTGGCATCTGTCTAGAAGTTCAAGTTCAACTTGAGCGTTATATATCAATATTATCAAAATGAATCCCTCCCAAACTGTACCCATAGTACAGAATAAAGATTTATAAAGGGTGGACATCTCTATGTCTGAATGGCAGGAGTGTGTATAAGCTTTTGTTCCAGCCCATATCTGATTACAAATCATAGCCTATCGCCGTGATTCGTTATGTTGATGATTTAAAATCAGGTGTTAGAGCAGGGCTGGGACAAAACCCTTCACACACTCCTGCAATGAATGAACCAGACCAAAGCAGGATAAATCGTGTCCCAGTTTGACTCAGGCACACCCATTGGATCTGGAATAGACAAGGTGCAAATCACAGGAGGCTGGTGAGGGGAGGACGGCTCATAACAATGTCTGGGATGGAGTGGCATCAAACACATGGTAAATAAGTTTGAGATGTGTTTGATACCGTTCCAGTCACTCTGTTCCAGCCATTACTATGAGCCGTCCTCCCCAATTAAGGTGCAGCAAATAAGGTTTGCAATTTGGCGTCAATAAGGTGACAGCAATTCTACCATCAAAAACAAACGTGTGAATAGAAACTCATTTAAAACTCACCATAGCAGGTAGGACAAAATATGGTTACATTACCTTGCCTAGTAGCTAGCTATACTAATGATCGGCTGTCTAGAGGGTAACAGCAAACAGACCAACGTCTTCCTGCAGCAAAGTAAGCACACTGTTGACTCAATAGATGCTAATCAGTCCATCTATGAATTTCTCGTTGCGTTGAAAAGGAAAGAGAAAGAGACGGCGCGTCTAGCCAGTCTAATCTTTCTAACTAAACTCAGCAAAAAAAATGAAACGTCCTCTCACTGTCAACTGCGTTTATTTTCAGCAAACTTAACATGTGTAAATATTTGTATGAACATAACAAGATTCAACAACTGAGACATAAACTGAACAAGTTCCACAGACATGTGACTAACAGAAATTGAGTAATGTGTCACTGGACAAGGGGGGGGGGGGGTCAAAATCAAAAGTAACAGTCAGTATCTGGTGTGGCCACCAGCTGCATTAAGTACTGCAGTGCATCTCCTCCTCATGGACTGCACCAGATTTGCCAGTTCTTGCTGTGAGATGTTACCCCACTCTTCCACCAAGACACCTGCAAGTTCCCGGACGTTTCTGGGGGGAATGGCCCTCACCCTCCGATCCAACAGGTCCCAGACGTGCTCAATGAGATTGAGATCCGGGCTCTTCGCTGGCCATGGCAGAACACTGACATTCCTGTCTTGCAGGAAATCACGCACAGAACGAGCAGTATAACTGGTGGCATTGTCATGCTGGAGGGTCATGTCAGGATGAGCCTGCAGGAAGGGTACCACATGAGGGAGGAGGATGTCTTCCCTGTAACGCACAGCGTTGAGATTGCCTGCAATAACAACAAGCTCAGTCCGATGATGCTGTGACACACCGCCCCAGACCATGACGGACCCTCCACCTCCAAATAAATCCCGCTCCAGAGTACAGGCCTCGGTGTAACGCTCATTCCTTCGACGATAAGCGCGAATCCGAACATCATCCCTGGTGAGACAAAAGCACGAACTCGTCAGTGAAGAGCACTTTTTGCCTGTCCTGTCTGGTCCAGCGACAGTGGGTTTGTGCCCATAGGCGACGTTGTTGCTGGTGATGTCTGGTAAGGACATGCCTTACAACAGGTCTACAAGCCCTCAGTCCAGCCTCTCTCAGCCTATTGCGGACAGGCTGAGCACTGATGGAGGGATTGTGCGTTCCTGGTGTAACTCAGGCAGTTGTTGTTGCCATCCTGTACCTGTCCCGCAGGTGTGATGTTCCTGTACAGGTGTTGTTACACGTGGTCTGCAATTGCGAGGACAATCAGCTATCCGTCCTGTCTCCCTGTAGTGCTGTCTTTGGCGTCTCACAGTACGGACATTGCAATTTATTGCCCTGGCCACATCTGCAGTCCTCATGCCTCCTTGCAGTATGCCTAAGGCTTGTTCACGCAGATGAGCAGGGACCCTGGGCATCTTTCTTTTGGTGTTTTTCAGAGTCAGTAGAAAGGTATCTACCAGGGCTGGTAAAACCCTGGATCATTGTTATTCCCTCTTCCGTGACGCATATAAGGCCCTCCCCCGCCCTCCTTTCAGAAAAGCTGACCATGACTCCATTTTGTTGCTTCCAGCCTACAGACAGAAACTAAAACAAGAAGCTCCCGAGCTCAGGTCTGTCCAACGCTGGTCCGACCAATCTGATTCCACGCTTCAAGACTATTTCGATCACGTGGATTGGGATATGTTCCGCATTGCGTCCAACAATAACATTGACGATTACGCTGATTCGGTGAGCGAGTTCATTAGAAAGTGCATCAGCGACATTATACCCACAGTAACGATTAAAACATTCCCGAACCAGAAACCGTGGATTGATGGCAGCATTCGCGCGAAACTGAAAGCACGAACCACTGCTTTTAACCAGGGCAAGGTGACCGGAAACATGACCGAATAAAAACAGTGTAGCTATTCCCTCCGCAAGGCAATCAAACAAGCTAAGTGCCAGTATAGAGACAAAGTAGAGTCGCAATTCAACGGCTCAGACACAAGAGGTCTGTGGCAGGGTCTACAGTCAATCACGGATTACAAAAAGAAAACCAGCCCCGTCGCGGACCAGGATGTCTTGCTCCCAGACAGACTAAATACATATTTTGCTCGCTTTGAGGACAATACAGTGCCACTGACACGGCCCGCTACCAAAACCTGCGGGCTCTCCTACACTGCAGCCGAGGTGAGTAAAACATTTAAACGTGTTAACCCTCGCAAGGCTGCAGGCCCAGACGGCATTCCCAGCCGCGTCCTCAGAGCATGCGCAGACCAGCTGGCTGGTGTGTTTACGGACATATTCAATCAATCCTTATCCCAGTCTGCTGTTCCCACATGCTTCAAGAGGGCCACCATTGTTCCTGTTCCCAAGAAAGCTAAGGTAACTGAGCTAAACGACTACCGCCCCGTAGCACTCACTTCCGTCATCATGAAGTGCTTTGAGAGACTAGTCAAGGACCATATCACCTCCACCCTACCTGACACCCTAGACCCACTCCAATTTGCTTACCGACCCAATAGGTCCACAGACGACGCAATCTTAACCACACTGCACACTGCCCTAACCCATCTGGACAAGAGGAATACCTATGTGAGAATGCTGTTCATCGACTACAGCTCAGCATTTAACACCATAGTACCCTCCAAACTCGTCGTCAAGCTCGAGACCCTGGGTCTCGACCCCGCCCTGTGCAACTGGGTACTGGACTTCCTGAAGGGCCGCCCCCAGGTGGTGAGGGTAGGTAACAACATCTCCACCCCGCTGATCCTCAACACTGGGGCCCCACAAGGGTGCGTTCTGAGCCCTCTCCTGTACTCCCTGTTCACCCACGACTGCGTGGCCATGCAAGCCTCCAACTCAATCATCAAGTTTGCGGACGACACTACAGTGGTAGGCTTGATTACCAACAACCACGAGACGGCCTACAGGGAGGAGGTGAGGAGTGTGGTGTCAGGAAAATAACCTCACACTCAACGTCAACAAAACAAAGGAGATGATTGTGGACTTCAGGAAACAGCAGAGGGAGCACCCCCCTATCCACATCGACGGGACAGTAGTGGAGAGGGTAGTAACTTTTAAGTTCCTCGGCGTACACATCACGGACAAACTGAATTGGTCCACCCACACAGACAGCGTTGTGAAGAAGGCGCAGCAGCGCCTCTTCAACCTCAGGAGGATGAAGAAATTCGGCTTGTCACCAAAAGCACTCACAAACTTCTACAAATGCACAATTGAGAGCATCCTGTCGGGCTGTATCACCGCCTGGTACGGCAACTGCTCCGCCCACAACCGTAAGGCTCTCCAGAGGGTAGTGAGGTCTGCACAACGCATCACCGGGGGCAAACTACCTGCCCTCCAGGACACCTATACCACCCGATGTCACAGGAAGGCCATAAAGATCATCAAGGACAACAACCACCCGAGCCACTGCCTGTTCACCCCGCTATCATCCAGAAGGCGAGGTCAGTACAGGTGCATCGAAGCAGGGACCGAGAGACTGAAAAACAGCTTCTATCTCAAGGCCATCAGACTGTTAAACAGCCACCACTAACATTTAGTGGCTGCTGCCAACATACTGACTCAACTCCAGCCACTTTAATAATGGGAATTGATGGAAATGTATGTAAAAATGGATCACTAGCCACTTTAAACAATGCCACTTAATATAATGTTTACATACCCTACATTACTCATCTCATATGTATATGTATATACTGTACTCTATATCATCTACTGCATCTTGCCATCTTTATGTAATACATGTATCACTAGCCACTTTAAACTATGCCACTTTATGTTTATATACCCTACATTACTCATCTCATATGTATATACTGTACTCTATACCATCTACTGTATCTGCCTATGTCGTTCTGTACCATCACTCATTCATATATCTTTATGTACATATTCTTTATCCCGTTACACTTGTGTGTATAACGTAGTAGTTGGGGAATTGTTAGGTTAGATTACTCGTTGGTTATTACTGCATTGTCGGAACTAGAAGCACAAGCATTTCGCTATACTCGCATTAACATCTGCTAACCATGTGTATGTGACAAATAAAATTTGATTTGATTTAGGGTCCTAAGTTTTCATAACTGTGACCTTAATTGCATACCGTCTGTAAGCTGTTAGTGTCTTAACGACCGTTCCACAGGTGCATGTTCATTAATTGTTTATGGTTCATTGAACAAGCATGGGAAACAGTGTTTAAACCCTTTACAATGAAGATCTGTGAAGTTATTTGAAAGACACGGTCCTGAAAAAAAGGACGTTTCTTTTTTTGTTGAGTTTAGCCAGCTAACCATGCGCTAGCTAGCTAGATAACAGGTATTCTGTAAATTAAAAACTTTCCCTGTCACGCCCTGACCGTAGAGAGCTTTTTATGTCTCTATTTTAGTTTGGTCAGGGTGTGATTTGGGTGGGCATTCTATGTTCCTTTTTCTATGATTTGTATTTCTGTGTGTCTCTGTGTCACGCCCTGACCTTAGAGATCCTTTTTATGTCTCTATTTTGGTTTGGTCAGGGCGTGAGTTAGGGTGGGCATTCTATGTTTTTGTTCTATGTTGTCTATTTCTATGTGTTTGGCTGGGTGTGGTTCTCAATCAGAGGCAGCTGTCTATCGTTGTCTCTGATTGAGAACCATACTTAGGTTGCCTTTTCCCATCTGTATTTGTGGGTAGTTGTCTATGTGTAGTTGCATGTCAGGACTAGTTGTTTATAACTTCACGTTCGTTTTGTTGTTTTGTTAGTTTGTTTAAGTGTTCTTCGTTTGAATAAAAGAAGAATGTATTCCAATCACGCTGCGCCTTGGTCTCATCGTTATGACGAACGTGACATTCATAAGACAGTTCACAGATGTCAATTTTAACAATTTTTGCCAATGTATTCTTTACTAAATTTAGCTAACAGATGTTTAATCCAGAGATTCTTACCATTGCCTCGATTCAGCAGTCTCATCCAAATCATCATGGCCCATTAGCAGCTAATTAACATTGCATTTTTTAAACGTTAATATTGATAAAAGTCACCTTGTCTGAGAAAGATTTACATGGTGTTCAAAACGTCACACCTGGGTAAGCCTATGTGAAACACAGCACTTATTTGAAGTGTTTCTTAAATCCCCAATAGGAAAAAGTAATGGTGGAAAAACGATTGGAACCATTTCTGTATTTGACCGCTGGGTATTATGACTCATACTGTGGTACTCTATAAGGGAAGCATACATTTTAATTTATGGAAGTTGTTCCTTTCTTTATCAGGCATGTAATGTGGTTCTATTTGTCGAGTTAGCTATTGTGACAATATTTTACTGTTCGGAAGTGCAAGTCACTTGGTGGTGGTCACTACGGTAACGCCTGGCTGTCATTGTGGCCTAGTAACGGCTGATGGCTAATGACCCCTGCTGGTAGACATTATTACTGCAGCGGGTTGGCCAGATGTGGCATGAACGTCCACAAGTCGTAGGGTAGAGCGCCATCTTTCGGGCCATCAACCGCACACACCTGTGCCTGTCTTACCTGTATGTTCATAGCATGGAATAGATTAGAGAATTGACTCAGACTTTATATTAATTATTATTTTTATTATTTATAATAAATATATAATATTAATCCACCCATATGATGCTCAAAAAGATTATTCCAATTCCAGATGAGTGTACATCCGGAGTAGTTGATCTTCAGTGTTCATTTTCACAATAAATACTTTTGAACTGGTAAACGTTGACGAAATGAACAGTTCCTGATTGGTTCCGGCCATAGAAATCTATGTAAACATTGTAAAAAAAAAAATACAAAAAAACTTGCACGGACTTGCAGACCACGCCTGAAACTCCAGGAGCGGAGGAGAATACTTTTTGACTATTCCACCAGCCCAACTGTTTTCCTCTTCACTGTGTCAACGCAGACTTCCACAATGGCTGGGGTGGCATCTACGTTGGCCAAGAAGAGGGCATTGGCCGCTGGGTTTGGCACTAATGCCAACGCGACAAAGTACCTAAACCAAGACTTCCAATCTCTGAGGAGCGAGTGTCTGAGAAAAGGTTCAATATTTACGGATTGCACTTTTCCAGCTGCACCCGAGTCGCTCGGATTCAAAGAGCTTGGCCCGAATACTTCAAAAACCAGAGGTGTGCAATGGAAGCGACCCGGGGTAAATTATTGCGCTTCTTATACTCACTGCATTTACGCATGAATGAAGTGTCTGCTCTATGACTAGAAGTTCATTGTACTTAAAAAAAAAAGATATATATATATATACAAATAGACCATAGTGTTATTAAAAAGTGCATTTCCTATCACTGGAAAAAAACAATCGCTGTAGCAAGTGTTAGTTGTTTTTAGATGGGCGAGTCCGGATGCGTGTCCTTGTTGATACCCTATGGCTAATCCATTTACATTAAAATATTATTTTCTACCTAAAGCAACTCATATCTTGGGTTAAATCAATGACCGGCCAGAATGACTCATCCAGCTATTTGTATTAAACTTTAGAGATACACATCTGATCTGATCCTACAGGTTTGGGCTGTGGTAGATCTGATCTGATACTACAGGTTTGGGCTTTGGTAGATCTGATCTGATCCTACAGGTTTTGGCTGTGGTAGATCTGATCTGATCCTACAGGTTTGGGCTGTGGTAGATCTGATCTGATCAGATCTGATCTGATGCTACAGGTTTGGGCTGTGGTAGATCTGATCTGATCCTACAGGTTTGGGCTGTGGTAGATCTGATCTGATCTGATCTGATGCTACAGGTTTGGGCTGTGGTAGATCTGATCTGATACTACAGGTTTGGGCTTTGGTAGATCTGATCTGATCCTACAGGTTTTGGCTGTGGTAGATCTGATCTGATCCTACAGGTTTGGGCTGTGGTAGATCTGATCTGATCAGATCTGATCTGATCCTACAGGTTTGGGCTGTGGTAGATCTGATCTGATACTACAGGTTTGGGCTTTGGTAGATCTGATCCTACAGGTTTGGGCTGTGGTAGATCTGATCTGATCAGATCTGATCTAATCCTACAGGTTTGGGCTGTGCTAGATCTGATCTGATCCTACAGGTTTGGGCTGTGGTAGATCTGATCAGATCTGATCTGATCTGATGCTACAGGTTTGGGCTGTGGTAGATCTGATCTGATCAGATCTGATCTGATCCTACAGGTTTGGGCTGTGGTAGATCTGATCTGATCAGATCTGATCTGATCCTACAGGTTTTGGCTGTGGTAGTGTTGACAGTAACTCCATGTCTAGGCTAACTCAAGTGTACAGACATTATCTCCCTGAATAAAGATAGTGTATGACTGTAAACAGGGCTGCAAAGATTGGCCCCAAATTTGTCATATTTTGTGTGTTATTTTTATTGAAGTTTATCAGTATATCTTTCACAGTCTTACTCGTGTTTTGATCCCTCCCTGATTAGGAACTGGTGTCCAACCCAGAATTCATCATTGGTGGAGCCACGAGAACCGACATCTGCCAAGGAGGTCTGGGTAAGTCTACCTTTATAGTAGGAGGTCTGGGTAAGTCTCCCTTTAAATTAGGAGGTCTGGGTAAGTCTCCCTTTATATTAGGAGGTCTGGGTAAGTCTGCCTTTATATTAGGAGGTCTAGGTAAGTCTCCCTTTATATTAGGAGGTCTGGGTAAGTCTACCTTTATATTAGGAGGTCTGGGTAAGTCTGCCTTTATATTAGGAGGTCTAGGTAAGTCTCCCTTTAAATTAGGAGGTCTGGGTAAGTCTGCCTTTATAATAGGAACCAAAACAGGAACCATACCAAAACCACAGGGCCGGTTTGCAACAGTGTCCATGTTTTCATCTTTGAGGAAGAGATGGTATAGTATTCAAAGTGAATGTGATTGATGTAATAGCACAACCAGTTGTTGCTTTAAACAGTTATTTCTTTAACCAATGAGGTGATTTGTTTTCCTAGACTACCAATGAATAGCCTCCATCTCAGGTTGTTATCTCTCTCACGAGGGTATAATAAAGGACGCAGCGGTCTAAGGCACTGCATCTCAGTGCAAGAGGTGTCACTACAGTCCCTGGTTCGAATCCAGGCTGTATCACATCCGGCCGTGATTGGGAGTCCCATAGGGCCGGCGCACAATTGGCCCCAGCGTCGTCCGGGGTTTGGCCGGAGTAGGACGTCATTGTAAATAAGAATTTGTTCTTAAAACTGACTTACCTAGTTTAAATCAAGGTTCAATAAAACATTAACCACAGGGATATATTTATATGGAAACCAATCCAGTGAGCATGCAGGGAGGAAGTCCGCTCACTCTCTTTAGTCCCATATAGATGATCTACAGATGGTCATACTATCAAGCAAACTCTCTGTTGATAACCAACTGCTTGATAAGGTTTGAGCTAAGGTTAGGGTGAGGGTTAGGGTTAAGTTTATGTTTAGGATAAGGGTTAAGTTTAGGGTGAGGGCTAGGGTTAGGGTTAAGTTTAGGCTTAGGATAAGGGATAAGTTTAGGGTAAGGGCTAGCGTTAGAGTTAGTAGATGCTGAACATGTCTATAGATAGTCCATCTGTAGATGATCTAATGGCGATCCAAGTAAAGGGTTACCTGAAGCCCTAATTAAAACCAGATACTGGAAAGCTCAGCTGTTCCTTTGAAAATGTCCATTTAGTCTTCATGTTAAGTTGATTTATTTAACTAGGCAAGTCAGTTAAGACCAAAATCTTATTTACAATGACGGTTTAGGAACGGTGGGTTAACGGCCTTGTTCAGGGGTAGAATGACAGATTTTTACCTTGTCAGCTCGGGGATTCGATCTTGCAACCTTTCGGTTACTAGTCCAAACGCTCTAACCACTAGGATACCTGCCGCCTCAGATAGCGTAGCCTCGTCCTCAACCGTTAAATCATCTTCTCCTTCTCTTCGGTGTTGATGTGTGTGTGTAGGCTATATCATCCTCTGATACCTTTTAACACAGAGAATAAAGGACACTTTTATTCACAGAATGCTTCAGATTGTCAGTCACCACAGGAGCAGAGTGCGTGAGCTGTGAAGGTGTGGCTGGTACAAAGCAAACAGTTGCCCAGAGTAGGGTAAACTAGTACACTGTTCTAACCAGGGGCAGGGTAAACTAGTACACTGTGCTCTAACCCAGAGCAGGGTAAACTAGTACACTGTGCTCTAACCCAGAGCAGGGTAAACTAGTACACTGTTCTAACCCAGAGCAGGGTAAACTAGTACACTGTGCTCTAACCCAGAGCAGGGTAAACTAGTACACTGTGTTCTAACCCAGAGCAGGGTAAACTAGTACACTGTGCTCTAACCCAGAGCAGGGTAAACTAGTACACTGTGCTCTAACCCAGAGCAGGGTAAACTAGTACACTGTGTTCTAACCCAGAGCAGGGTAAACTAGTACACTGTGCTCTAACCCAGAGCAGGGTAAACTAGTACACTGTGCTCTAACCCAGAGCAGGGTAAACTAGTACACTGTGCTCTAACCCAGAGCAGGGTAAACTAGTACACTGTGCTCTAACCCAGAGCAGGGTAAACTAGTACACTGTGCTCTAACCCAGAGCAGGGTAAACTAGTACACTGTTCTAACCCAGAGCAGGGTAAACTAGTACACTGTGCGCTAACCCAGAGCAGGGTAAACTAGTATACTGTGCTCTAACCCAGAGCAGGGTAAACTAGTATACTGTGTTCTAACCCAGAGCAGGGTAAACTAGTACACTGTTCTAACCCAGAGCAGGGTAAACTAGTATACTGTTCTAACCCAGAGCAGGGTAAACTAGTACACTGTGGTCTAACCCAGAGCACGGTAAACTAGTACACTGTGCTCTAACCCAGAGCAGGGTAAACTAGTACACTGTGTTCTAACCCAGAGCAGGGTAAACTAGTACACTGTGGTCTAACCCAGAGCACGGTAAACTAGTACACTGTGCTCTAACCCAGAGCAGGGTAAACTAGTACACTGTGCTCTAACCCAGAGCAGGGTAAACTAGTACACTGTGCTCTAACCCAGAGCACGGTAAACTAGTACACTGTGCTCTAACCCAGAGCAGGGTAAACTAGTACACTGTGCTCTAACCCAGAGCAGGGTAAACTAGTACACTGTGGTCTAACCCAGAGCACGGTAAACTAGTACACTGTGCTCTAACCCAGAGCAGGGTAAACTAGTACACTGTGCTCTAACCCAGAGCAGGGTAAACTAGTACACTGTGGTCTAACCAGTCGTGTTAGTTGACAGTAAATAGCGGTGCTCAGGTCTGTCTGTCAGACAGCATATTCTATAGCGTGAGAGTTTGAGAGAGCAATGGCGGGGGTCGACTAAACCAGTTAAACTAGAACGAACGCCTCACTCGCTCACCGTAAACACGGTAGTTAAGCCAGGTTTAACCAGGGTGGGGATGGGGCCCGCCCAGAGGGAGATGTGTTGATCATTTGACTCATTTTGCATAACTCATCTTTAGACACACACACACACACACACACACACCAAACATGTGTCTCCTCTCTGTTCTCTGCAGGTGACTGCTGGCTCCTGGCAGCCATCGCCTCTCTGACCCTGAATGAAGATGTGATGGCCCGGGTCGTTCCTGAAGGACAAGGCTTTGGACGTGGAGAGTACGCTGGGATCTTTCACTTCCAGGTAGAGATGAGCTCAAATTCTAGAGTTACAGGCTGGATCACAAAATGGCAGCCTATGCATTACTTTTGATTAAGTTCTGGCCCAAAGTAACTATAAAACAGTCATATTCAAACTTTTTCAGCAGGGGGTCAAATTTCTTTCGACCAGAATTACTGGTGTTTTCCCCATGACCTTCCCGCGATCCCGACCCCACCCCAAATCTAATTTACATTTACGTCATTTAGCAGACGCTCTTATCCAGAGAGATTTACAGTAGCCAGTGCATACATTTTAATGACTCAACCTTATAATCCCTACATTTTTACATCAACAAATAACCTTCAATTCATTACATTTTCATCTCTTATCAAAATGAAAAGAAACCAATAAATACATGTACTCAAAAGTTTTATTAATTATTATTATCTTTCTCAAAATTATCTTTCCCAGACAATAATTTGTACTCTGAATTTTCTGTTCCTAAAATGTTCATTTATTTTATTTTTAATTTTGGCAACCGAACTGCAGTCCCCGACTTCGAATACCACTGCTATGAAACAAGCAGTGCCATTTGGTGCTATATTGTGTATACAGTATATAATGTGACTATACAGCTTAAATTAACCCTGCCAGACGTCACACCTTATTCTCATTCTGCAGAAAGCTAGAACGGCTGGGGTTGAGGCAACCATAATTCAAGCCCTGCCTTATGTTGTCTCATATATGTGGTATTAGAATAACTATGTGACACAGTAGGAACAACACCCACATGAAGAGGCCATGGTTCGCCCACAACACAATACAGTACCTTTGTCAAAGCCACAGTTAGGTAGGGCGTATCCTCTGTCAGACGTGTAATACGCCCTGGAGAAGGGACAATCAGTTAAGTCACTTTTGGATTACCCAAACTCAGTAACGTGATGTGATTACTTTCAGTTACTTTTGGATTACCCAAACTCAGTAACGTGATGTGATTACTTTCAGTTACTTTTGGATTACCCAAACTCAGTAATGGGATTACTTTCAGTTACTTTTGGATTACCCAAACTCAGTAACGTGATGTGATTACTTTCAGTTACTTTTGGATTACCCAAACTCAGTAATGGGATTACTTTCAGTTACTTTTGGATTCCCCAAACTCAGTAATGGGATTACTTTCAGTTACTTTTGGATTCCCCAAACTCAGTAATGGGATTACTTTCAGTCACTTTTGGATAACACAAACTCAGTAATGTAAGTAGCCTAGTGGTTAGAGTGTAGGGACGGCAGGTGGCCTAGTGGTTAGAGTGTAGGGGCGGCAGGTAGTCTAGTGGTTAGAGTGTAGGGACGGCAGGTTTCCTAGTGGTTAGAGAGTAGGGACGGCAGGTAGCCTAGTGGTTAGAGTGTAGGGACGGCAGGTGGCCTAGTGGTTAAGAGTGTAGGGGCGGCAGGTAGCCTAGTGGTTAGAGTGTAGGGACGGCAGGTAGCCTAGTGGTTAGAGTGTAGGGACGGCAGGTAGCCTAGTGATTAGAGCGTAGGGGCGGCAGGTAGCCTAGTGGTTAGAGAGTAGGGACGGCAGGTAGTCTAATGGTTAGAGTGTAGGGACGGCAGGTAGCCTAGTGGTTAGAGTGTAGGGACGGCAGGTAGCCTAGTGGTTAGAGCGTAGGGACGGCAGGTAGCCTAGTGGTTAGAGCGTAGGGACGGCAGGTAGCCTAGTGGTTAGAGCGTAGGGACGGCAGGTAGCCTAGTGGTTAGACCGTTGGGGACGGCAGGTAGCCTAGTGGTTAGACCGTTGGGGACGGCAGGTAGCCTAGTGGTTAGACCGTTGGGGACGGCAGGTAGCCTAGTGGTTAGAGTGTAGGGACGGCAGGGTAGCCTAGTGGTTAGAGTTAGGGGCGGCAGGTAGCCTAGTGGTTAGAGTGTAGGGACGGCAGGTAGCCTAGTGGTTAGAGTGTAGGGACGGCAGGTAGCCTAGTGGTTAGAGTGTAGGGACGGCAGGTAGCCTAGTGGTTAGAGTGTAGGGACGGCAGGTAGCCTAGTGGTTAGAGCGTAGGGGCGGCAGGTAGCCTAGTGGTTAGAGCGTAGGGACGGCAGGTAGCCTAGTGGTTAGAGTGTAGGGACGGCAGGTAGCCTAGTGGTTAGAGCGTTGGGCAAGTAACCGAAAGGTTGCAAGATCGAATCCCCGAGCTGACAAGGTAAAATCTGTCGTTCTGCCGCTGAACAAGGCAGTTAACCCACTGTTCCTAGGCCGTCATTGTAAATAAGAAATTGTTCTTACTAACTGACTTGGCTAGTTAAATAAAAAATATGCTATAAGTCACGTGCATGCGACACATACGTGTCACGTAAAGAGAGCAAGGGAATAGGGACTGTTCTTCCTAAACAAATGATGTATTTCGGTAACAGAACTTTTCAAGTCAGAATCCATAAATGTGTGTGATTATACATTGACTTTATTAATACTGTGTTGGAACTCTCGGAGACCCACCCACGCTTCTATCGCAGTTTCAGCACCACGGACAGCACGGTACACTGTTTCTGTGCTTTGTATTGTCCCTCATAAGTCGCTGCATGACTTATGAGGATTTACAATGTTGTGCTAGCTTTATGCAAAGTTATTTCTGTTGGTCGCAACAACAACAACAAAAAGGGTAGCATAACATCAACTGAATTAAATGTAAAAGGCTTTGAAAATAAAAAAGCTTGCTTTATGCTCAGTTGACATTTCACAGGGTGTAACGATGTTGGTCTGAGGAAGAAGGAGTCGACCAAAGTGCAGAGTGTTCATGATGTTTATTATCACCTGAACACTGAAACAAAAAACAAAAGTTGAACAAAACACAACAGTTCTGTCAGGTACTCACACAAAACAAAAAACAACTACCCACCAAACACAGGTGGGAAAGACTACCTAAGTATGGTTCTCAATCAGAGACAACGATAGACAGCTGCCTCTGATTGAGAACCACACCCAGCCAAACACATAGAAATAGACAACATAGAACAAAAACATAGAATGCCCACCCCAACTCACGCCCTGACCAAACCAAAATAGAGACATAAAAAGGATCTCTAAGGTCAGGGCGTGACACAGAGATACGCTTGTTTTTCTGATAAATCTTTCTTTTTTTTTTTTTATAACTGATTTCGCATTAATATGAAAAGCGTATAATCAGAGCGTCTACTCAAATACTACGTCACGTCTAAACATCGATATCCATCTTACCATCTTACTTCTATATTGTTTTATGTCCTCCGTATTGGAGAAGAGATGAGGAGTTCAACGGTGAGCCTCAGTTAGCCTTAATTCTCTCACAGCATCCAGTCTAGCTGACACAATGATATTTTCCAGGTTCTTGACCCCTTTCTCTGTCTTCCATTGATTTAGTCGCCCTAATTCTGGCCATCCTACAAGGGTAAAAACTCCAATAACTTTTTTAAACGAATTATGATAGATTCATGAGGTTTGGACCATTTTGTTTTCTTAGAGTATTATCTACACAATTAACATATTATTAGGAGAGGCTGCTGTCTGTCGACACTACCACTAGGAGAGGCTGCTGTCTGTCAACACTACCACTAGGAGAGGCTGCTGTCTGTCAACACTACCACTAGGAGAGGCTGCTGTCTGTCAACACTACCACTAGGAGAGGCTGCTGTCTGTCAACACTACCACTAGGGGAGGCTGCTGTCTGTCAACACTACCACTAGGAGAGGCTGCTGTCTGTCACCACTACCACTAGGGGAGGCTGCTGTCTGTCAACACTACCACTAGGAGAGGCTGCTGTCTGTCAACACTACCACTAGGAGAGGCTGCTGTCTGTCAACACTACCACTAGGGGGGGCTGCTGTCTGTCGACACTACCACTAGGGGGGGCTGCTGTCTGTCGACACTACCACTAGGAGAGGCTGCTGTCTGTCACCACTACCACTAGGAGAGGCTGCTGTCTGTCAACACTACCACTAGGAGAGGCTGCTGTCTGTCAACACTACCACTAGGAGAGGCTGCTGTCTGTCAACACTACCACTAGGGGGGGCTGCTGTCTGTCGACACTACCACTAGGGGGGGCTGCTGTCTGTCAACACTACCACTAGGAGAGGCTGCTGTCTGTCAACACTACCACTAGGAGAGGCTGCTGTCTGTCAACACTACCACTAGGGGGGGCTGCTGTCTGTCAACACTACCACTAGGAGAGGCTGCTGTCTGTCAACACTACCACTAGGGGAGGCTGCTGTCTGTCAACACTACCACTAGGGGAGGCTGCTGTCTGTCAACACTACCACTAGGAGAGGCTGCTGTCTGTCAACACTACCACTAGGAGAGGCTGCTGTCTGTCGACACTACCACTAGGGGGGGCTGCTGTCTGTCGACACTACCACTAGGGGGGGCTGCTGTCTGTCAACACTACCACTAGGAGAGGCTGCTGTCTGTCAACACTACCACTAGGAGAGGCTGCTGTCTGTCAACACTACCACTAGGAGAGGCTGCTGTCTGTCGACACTACCACTAGGAGAGGCTGCTGTCTGTCAACACTACCACTAGGAGAAACAATCCCTTTACCTCTACCACCCTAGACCCTAGAAACAATCCCCTCTACCACCCTAGACCCTAGAAACAATCCCCTCTACCACCCTAGACCCTAGAAACAATCCCCTCTACCACCCTAGACACTAGAAACAATCCCTTAACTTCTACCACCCTAGACCCTAGAAACAATCCATTTACCTCTACCACCCTAGACCCTAGTGGATATCAAGGTTGATTCTGGACACGACCATTCCTTATCAGGTATGTAAGCTAAGGGATGTACCGATAAGTTCTGGAAGTCTCCATTGTGTTAGGGTGGGAGGCCCTAGTGAGAGGTGTGGTGTGGGAAACTTTGGAGTTAGCGCAGAGGACACCTCAGTCAATCAGAATTCGGTTTTATGCACTCGCACATTCCCCATCATGGATCTAACAGAAACTCCCTCCAGCCATTTCTTACGGCAATTGTTGACAGGGAGTGTGGAAGTGGTGGAAACTCCCTCCAGCCAATTCTTACGGCAATTGTTGACAGGCAGTACATTTTGCTTATGGGCCCTTCCCGACAATGCAGAGAGAAATAATAGAACAATAATAATGAGGAATAAATTCACAATGAGTAATGAATGATAACTTGGATATATATACACGGGGGTACCAGTACCGAGTCCATGTGCAGGGATAGGAGGTAATTGAGTTAGATATGTACATATAGGTAGGCATAAAGTGACTAGGTAAACAGGATAGATAATAAACATTAGTAACGGCAGTGTATGTGAGTCAAAAGAGTTAGTGCAAAAAGGGTCAATGTAGATAGTCCAGGTATCTATTGGTTAAAGATGCACAATGCAGAAATCACTCCACCATTTCCTGGTTGCTAAAATTGTAATAGTTCGCCCTAATTTCACTTTATGTGACAAAACGAGCAAGTATAGTATAGAGGATCATTGTAACATCTAAACCGCTGTTAAATATATTTTCCATAGCCAATTTTTTATTTATTTTCAGCAGTTTGAAGCTGGTGTACAAAACCGAAAAGTAAAAGACGCAAAAATGAAACTTGGGAAGCATAGCAATAGTGCACATAGAACAGATCAACTGCTTTTTAGACTTGATTTCAATGAGAATGACAGATCTATAACTCACATTTCTGTGCGAATTTGGCCGGGTTGCATGAAAAGTTATATATTGCAGCTTTAACAATTATTTTTTATTTTTTTAATTTTACCCCCTTTTCTCCCCAATTTCGTGGTATCCAATTGCTAGTAATTACTATCTTGTCTCATCACTACAACTCCCGTACGGGCTCGGGAGAGACGAAGGTCGAAAGCCATGCGTCCTCTGAAGCACAACCCAACCAAGCCGCACTGCTTCTTAACACAGCGCGCCTCCAACCCGGAAGCCAGCCGCACCAATGTGTCGGAGGAAACGCCGTGCACCTGGCCCCCTTGGTTAGCGCGCACTGCGCCCGGCCCGCCACAGGAGTCGCTGGTGCGCGATGAGACAAGGATATCCCTACCGGCCAAACCCTCCCTAACCCGGACGACACTAAGCCAATTGTGCGTCGCCCCACGGACCTCCCGGTCGTGGCCGGCTGCGACAGAGCCTGGGTGCGAACCCAGAGTCTCTGGTGGCACAGCTAGCGCTGCGATGCAGTGCCCTAGACCACTGCGCCACCCGGGAGGCCGCAGCTTTAACAATTTAACTAACTATTCAGTAGTCTTATGGCTTGAGGGTAGAAGCTGTTCAGGGTCCTGTTGGTTCCAAACTTGGTGCATCGGTACCACTTGCCGTGCGGTAGCAGAGAGAAAAGTCTATGACTTGGGTGGCTGGATTCTTTGACAATTTTTAGGGCCTTCCTCTGACACCGCCTGGTATGGAGGTCCTGGATGGCAGGGAGCTTGGCCCCAGTGATGTATACTCACAGTGACTATGGAGAGCGTGATCGCACAGTCGTCCGGAACAGCTGGTGCTCTCATGCATGGTTCAGTGTTGCTAGCCTTGAAGCGAGGATAGAAGGTATTTAGCTCGTCTGGTAGGCTCGCGTCACTCGGCAGTTCAAGGCAGGGTTTCCTTTTGTAATCCGTGATAGTTTGCAAGCCCGTACCACACCCGACAAGCATCAGAGCCGGTGTAGTAGGATTTGATCTTGGTTCTGTATTGACGCTTTGCCTGTTTGATGGTTCGTCGGAGGGCGTAGCGGGATTTTTTTATAAGCGGCCAAATTAGTGTGCTGCTCCTTGAAAGTGGCAGCTCTAGTCATTAGCTCGGTGCGGATGTTGCCTGTAATCCATGGCTTCTATTTGGGATATGTACGTACGATGCACTTTTTAATGGACCGGGTGACCGATGTGGTAAACTCCTCAATGCCATCGGATGAATCCCGGAACATAGTCCAGTCTGTGCTAGCAAAACAGTCCTGTAGCTTAGCATCTGCGTCATCTGACCACTTCCGTATTGAGTGCATCACTGGTACTTCCTATTTGAGTTGTTGCTTGTAAGCAGGAATCAGGAGGATAGAGTTATGGTCAGATTTGCCAAGTGGAGGACAGAGGAGAGCTTTGTACGCATCTCTGTGTGTGGAGTGAAGGGGATCTAGAGATTTTTTCACCTCTAGTTGCACAGGTGACATGCTGGTAGAAATGAGGTAAAACGGATTTCATTGTTCCTGCATCTCGGTGAGCATTTTCTTGTTTACTTACGGCCATATACAATTGTGCGGTGCTATTGCAAGTTTTGGTTGGTGGTGATAAATACACCGCTACGAAATACATAGAGCCATCTTCTCCTTCCTCAAGCGTCTGGGATTTGGGTCTGGTCCGGGATAATCCATGTGTCTTTCGCCTCTGACTCATTGAGGTAGTCCTGGCCCAAATCGAGGTTAATGATAGCTGTTCTGATGTCCAGATGCTCTTTGCGGTCATAGGAAACGATGGCGGAAACATTATGTACAAAAAAAAAGTTACGATCATTCAAGAAAATATACAAAATAGCACAAATGGTCAGGAGCCTATAAAACTGCCGCTATTCCCTCCAGCACCATTCTCTGCAAAGAGTTCTGGAATGTTTCTCCGGCACCATTCTCTGCAAAGAGTTCTGGAATGTTTGTCCGGCACCATTCTCTGCAAAGAGTTCTGGAATGTTTGTCCGGCACCATTCTCTGCAAAGAGTTCTGGAATGTTTGTCCGGCACCATTCTCTGCAAAGAGTTCTGGAATGTTTCTCCGGCACCATTCTCTGCAAAGAGTTCTGGAATGTTCCTCCGGCACCATTCTCTGAAAAGAGTTCTGGAATGTAAACCATTCTTTCGTTCTGAAATGCAATGTGGATCCTTCTCATTTGTTGAAGTGGAAATGTGGAATGTTGTCTGTTGTGGTCCTCTTTAGTTCTGGCAGTTTGGTGAGTGGGTGGACGTGGTGATTGACGACCGGCTGCCAACGAAGGATGGAAAGCTGCTGTTTGTTCACTCAGCCGAGGGCAATGAGTTCTGGAGCGCCCTGCTGGAGAAGGCCTACGCCAAGTAAGATACAGCACCGTAATACATACATGGTTTATGCTAAGATACAGCACCGTAATACATACATGGTTTATGCTAAGATACAGCACCGTAATACATACATGGTTTATGCTAAGATACAGAACCATAATACATACATGGTTTATGCTAAGATACAGCACCGTAATACATACATGGTTTATGCTAAGACACAGCACCGTAATACATACATGGTTTATGCTAAGACACAGCACCGTAATACATACATGGTTTATGCTAAGATACAGCACCGTAATACATACATGGTTTATGCTAAGACACAGCACCGTAATACATACATGGTTTATGCTAAGACACAGCACCGTAATACATACATGGTTTATGCTAAGATACAGCACCGTAATACATACATGGTTTATGCTAAGATACAGCACCGTAATACATACATGGTTTATGCTAAGATACAGAACCATAATACATACATGGTTTATGCTAAGATACAGCACCGTAATACATACATGGTATATGCTAAGATACAGCACCGTAATACATACATGGTTTATGCTAAGATACAGCACCGTAATACATACATGGTTTATGCTAAGATACAGCACCGTAATACATACAGTACGTGGTTTGTGCTAAGTGAGATACAGTATTAACACAACATATTCAGTACATGGTGTAAACATTGTATGCCAAAGAGTTCTGACATTGCCTGATTCCCAGGTAATACTAATCCCAGGATTTGCGGAGTGTTGCCTGAAAAAAGATTTGGGCAATGAATTTCAAGAAAATGGCCTTGCCGAAATACTCCGAATACACTTGAAACAAATAGCCAATCCCGAAAACTGCAAATATTACTAGTGCCTCCACCGCGATCAAACCGCCATATAAAATGAAACGCTGTCACGTCCTGACCATAGTGCTTATGTGTTTTGCTTGTTTTAGTGTTGGTCAGGACGTGAGCTGGGTGGGCATTCTATGTTGTGTGTCTAGTTTGTCTGTTTCTGTGTTCGGCCTAATATGGTTCTCAATCAGAGGCAGCTGTCAATCGTTGTCCCTGATTGAGAATCATATATAGGTGGCTTGTTTTGTGTTGGGATTTTGTGGGTGGTTGTTTCCTGTCTTTGTGTTTTGTCTGCACCAGAAAGGACTGTATCGGTTTGCCACATTTGTTATTTTGTTTTGTAAGTGTTCACGTTTATTTGTCGTAATTAAACATGTTGAGCACTGGCTACGCTGCGTGTTGGTCCGATCCCTGCTACACTCTCTCTTCTCGTGAAGAGAGGGAAGGCTGCCGTTACAAACGCAGACTAACGTGATCATTGACAGCTGCCTTGAACGACACACATAAAACCTGCTTTCTGCTACTAAGATCAGTGAAATGTAGGTTAATCTGACAACGGAGTGAAGAGCAGAAATCTCAACTAGCAAGCAAGTCGCAGCAATGAAGAATTGAGTGTGTGCGTGTTCACGTGAAGGGGGGGGGGGGGATTTTTGGCACAATACCTTTCAGATATAAAGAAAAGGATTAAAAAAGTTGATGGCTTGGTAAAGTTGCCAGAAAAACGTCTTGGTTTGAAAAGTGTATTTTTTTTCTGTCTGTCTATGTCTCTCTCTCTCTCTCTCTCTCTGTCTCTGTCTGTCTCTCTCTGTCTCTGTCTCTCTATCTCTCTCTCTCTCTCTCTCTCTCTCTCTCTCTCTCTCTCTCTCTCTCTCTCTCTCTCTCGCTCTCTCTCAGGGTGAATGGATGCTATGAGGCTCTGTCAGGTGGCTCCACCACTGAGGGTTTTGAGGACTTCACAGGAGGGATAGCGGAGAACTATGACCTGAAGAAGGCTCCCTCCGACCTGTTCCAGATCATCAGGAAAGCCCTGGCCTCTGGAGCTCTGCTGGGCTGCTCCATCGATGTACCACTTCAGAATATAACATTATATTATTATTATCATCATCCAGTTTGAAGTTTCAGGGTTTTATTTCCCCGTGTGTAATGAAAACATGATTGTGATATGTAGTTGTTTTACTGGATAAGAGCATCGTATATAAAAACATAATGGAGACTGTTGCGTGCAGTGAAGGACTGGATATTATCTAAGAGAAGGTTTTATTTGTGATGATAGGGGGAGGGTGGGTTCTTCACTGCACTGTGCCACGGAATGTAAGTCTCGCTGGATAAAAATGTCTGTTACGAGACAGTCACTGTTAAATGCAGTAAACATTTGAGGGTGGTTTACTGGGCACAGATTAAGCCTAGTCCTAGACTAAAAAGCAAGCTGAATGAACTGTGTCCATGGATAATTATTTTAGTGCAGGTTCTATGTGCTGTTTGGTTGTGATATTATCAGGTTTTTATCATTGTTTTTCCATGGTGTGGTTATGATTTAGTTATGGTTTGGTCCCTTGTCTCTCCAGATCACCAGTCAAGCAGACTCGGAGGCCGTCACCAATCAGAAGCTGGTGAAAGGACACGCCTACTCTCTGACCGGGGCTATAGAGGTAACGTCAGACAGACTCAATATTTCATACAGCACGGTTCCCAAACTGGCGAGCAGAATTTGGCCCGCGGTTGGTTTTATTTGGCCCCCCAAGTTTTCGGAGCAAAAAAAAACCACAGTAAAAAAAGATGGTAAAAACACCAGGAAATCAGCTCAAAGTGATTTTAATTTAAGAAATCTGCTCCCAAGTATTCCAACGCATAATAGAGAGACCCTTGATCATATACAAATGTAAGCAAGGTTTGAAATTATTCAGTTTTAGTCAATTTGCAGTCTACTCAACAACAACAACAAAAATCGTCCAGCGGCTGAATGTAGTTGACGATCCCTGTCATACAGTATATCCACAAAGTCCAAGCCTGGTCGCAGGTCTGTTTGTGCTTTATAGCCAACTTCTATGTGTGATGTATGCATTATGTTGAGTGTGTCACGTGTCTATGTTGCGTACAGCAGTACTGTGTGACTGACACGAGTTAATCCTATCATATTGACAACGACCATATGAGTTGGCTATACAACACCAACAGATCCAGTCTATCAAAGTTCCTCACAGTGTGTGACAGTGGTCGCCAACCGATCGATCGCGATCTACTGGTCGTTGTTCAATACATTCCGAGTCTATCACCAAACATTTCTGTAGAAAATCCAAGGATAAAAGGCTTGGGCACCTTTTTTTTTATTTGTGTTGAGCTGTTGGCCTCCGGTGCACTTGATTCAGAAGTCCTGCGCACCGGGTAAGCAAAGTGTTCCCGTTTTTAGCCATTTAATTTGTCTGGAAAGACTAACTCCGCATACCCGGCGGACCGGGAGATCTGTGGGTAAATCGAGTGCGCCTACTTGGCTGGCCAATCAGATAGCTCAAATCACAGTGCCAACAGAGCTTCGACGGCCACAGCAAAGTTTGATACTAGCCTACGTAAGATTAAATAACTTTTAAAACCATGACAACAGAGAAACTGTCAAAGAATACAGGAAAGAGCTGCAGTTTTTGACCGAGTCTATTTTTCTGTTTTTATTCAGCACTGTCAACACTGTTTTTATTCAACACAAAACAGAAAACGCTCTTCTCCGTCATTCCACTCGCGCTGCAGCTACAATGAATAAGTAGACGATTATATCGATAGTCCTGCGTTTTAATAATTATTAGCAGCTCGTCGTGTCCATTTTTTAATATCGAGGAATATTTCACATTCTCTGGTCACAGGAACAACATTTAATTTGTGCATGAGGCAGATGTGGTGTGACTCGAGTTACGCCACCAGGTGGAAGACTGTGGCCCCTCTGATCAGTCTCACCGGAGGAAAGGAAGCGAGAGCAGGGACGGTGAGAGGCTGACCCTCCGCTGAGACTAATGCCGCGTTCCAGACAACTGGGAACTCGGGAATTTCCGACTTCAATGCGTTCCAGACAACTGGGAACTCGGGAATTTCCGACTTCAATGCGTTCCAGACAACTGGGAACTCGGGAATTTCCGACTTCAATGCGTTCCAGACAACTGGGAACTCGGGAATTTCCGACTTCAATGCGTTCCAGACAACTGGGAACTCGGGAATTTTCTACTTCAATGCGTTCCAGACAACTGGGAACTCGGGAATTTCCTACTTCAATGCGTTCCGGACAACTGGGAACTCGGGAATTTCCTACTTCAATGCGTTCCGGACAACTGGGAACTCGGGGGGGAAAAAACGAGATCCGACTATGAAAAATCATATTGGCATATAGCCAATATGCTGTGATAATGTATTAGGCCAGGCATATAACCAATATGCTGTGATAATGTAATAGACCAGGCATATAGCCAATATGCTGTGATAATGTATTAGACCAGGCATATAGCCAGTATGCTGTGATAATGTAATAGACCAGGCATATAGCCAATATGCTGTGATAATGTAATAGACCAGGCATATAGCCAATATGCTGTGATAATGTAATAGACCAGGCATATAGCCAATATGCTGTGATAATGTATTAGACCAGGCATATAGCCAATATGCTGTGATAATGTATTAGACCAGGCATATAACCAATATGCTGTGATAATGTATTAGACCAGGCATATAGCCAATATGCTGTGATAATGTATTAGACCAGGCATATAACCAATATGCTGTGATAATGTATTAGGCCAGGCATATAGCCAATATGCTGTGATAATGTATTAGACCAGGCATATAGCCAGTATGCTGTGATAATGTATTGGGGCTACTACACACCTCATTCATACATAACGGTCTTTATTCTGTTAATTTTACAAATCTGAGCGGTAGATCTCGGCTTTCTTGTTGACTGCGGAAAGTGATCTTGACTCAGAAATTGTTGGTGACCACTGATGTATGAGATCTGTCTGAACCCAAAGCAGGACCTAACTACTGTATGATAACCTTACTAAACCAGGTGAACTACCGCGGCCGCAAGGAGAAGCTGGTCAGGGTGCGTAACCCCTGGGGAACAGTGGAGTGGACTGGGGCCTGGAGTGACAAGTAAGAGAGAACCTCAGAGTAGTGGGTGGGATCAATTCAAACTGGGTGGGATCAATTCAAACTGGGTGGGATCAATTCAAACTGGGTGGGATCAATTCAAACTGGGTGGGATCATTTCAAACTGGGTGGGATCAATTCAAACTGGGTGGGTTCATTTCAAACTGGGTGGGTTCATTTCAAACTGGGTGGGTTCAAATCAAACTCGGTGGGTTCAAATCAAACTGGGTGGGTTCATTTCAAACTGGGTGGGTTCAATTCAAACTGGGTGGGTTCAATTCAAACTGGGTGGGTTCAATTCAAACTGGGTGGGTTCAATTCAAACTGGGTGGGTTCATTTCAAACTGGGTGGGTTCATTTCAAACTGGGTGGGTTCATTTCAAACTGGGTGGGTTCAATTCAAACTGGGTGGGTTCATTTCAAACTGGGTGGGTTCAATTCAAACTGGGTGGGTTCATTTCAAACTGGGTGGGTTCAATTCAAACTGGGTGGGTTCATTTCAAACTGGGTGGGTTCAATTCCAGTTCAGGTCATTTATGATGTAAACTGAGGAAAATGTTATTGGAATTCCAACTTGCTTTCTGAATTGAATCAACGCTGATGGTTACCACACACTTGTTAAACTGTGATTATTCTCTCTCTCTCTCTCTCTCTCTCTCTCTCTCTCTCTCTCTCTCTCTCTCTGTCTCTCTCTGTCTCTCTCTCTCTCTCTGTCTCTCTCTGTCTCTCTCTCTGTCTCTCTGTCTCTCTCTCTCTGTCTCTCTCTGTCTCTCTCTCTCTGTCTCTCTCTCTGTCTCTCTGTCTCTCTCTCTGTCTCTCTCTCTGTCTCTGTCTCTCTGTCTCTGTCTCTGTCTCTCTGTCTCTGTCTCTCTGTCTCTCTCTAGCTCCTCGGAGTGGAACAGCGTAGATTTTTCTGAGCGTGACGTTGTGAAAGCAGACGATGGAGAGTTCTGGTAAAGTGTTTTCTACAGCACTCAAAGGGCCAGCCCATAATTATATCCCAAGGATCTGTTATTTTAATGATTTATTTTCTTATTTTAGCTCCCTTACGGCCAACTTAAGCAATAAGTTATAATCTCATTATCCTAAGTATCTGTTTGATTAAAGTTGTGTGGGTCTAAGCCAAGGTGTGCCTGGGTTTAACCGTGTGAGTCATGTCATGGCTTGTGTCTGATCAAATTACCTGTGTTGCTTTGTGTTGTGAAATGTGTATATATATATTTATTTTTTTACAGACAGACAAATCCGGTTATTGCTTGGAGAATATTGAATTGGCAATGTCATTTCTGTTCTGTGGTGTCTTTGTGATCTCTTCCACCTGTGTTCTGTTTCACAGGTTGGATTTCACAGACTGTGTTAATTAATACTGTGTATATATATTATAATATAAAGGCCATTTATCTAACGTGTCCCCAGGCTATTGCACACAGTGGCCTCAGTGGGAGTGACTAAAGAAACCTACCTTGGAATTCTGTGGTCACTCCCAACCTACTAAGGAAAGTATTTGTCATCATTTAATTTTAGCGAATCACACGACTGCGAGGAGATGCTCCAAATGGAGGCAAGGCCCAACATGTATAGGGGAAGGTTAGGGGGAAGGTATTGTGGAAGATGATTGGTTGGTCGATTAAGCTGATTGTGACAGCTGGGAGTTTCTCCCTGTCTTGTCTGTTTGCTAACGAACGCCAAGTTTCACATGAAATACCAGTGAAATGCTTACTTCCGAGCCCTTTCCCAACGTTGCAGATACGTTGCAACAGCGTGTGTGTGTGTGTGTGTGTGTGTGTGTGTGTGTGTGTGTGTGTGTGTGTGTGTGTGTGTGTGTGTGTGTGTGTGTGTGTGTGTGTGTGTGTGTGTGTGTGTGTGTGTGTGTGTGTGTGTGTGTGTGTGTGTGGTTTGACCCGTTGGTCCACCAGGCTCTTCGATACTTATGGGGGCGGAAGTTTCTGGGAATGAGAGACTTTTATCAAAAGCAACTTACATTGATGGGTGCGGAAATCAAACCCACTATCCTGGCCTTACAAGTGCCATGCTTGACCAACCGAGCTTGATTTGTGTGTTAAAGAATAATAGTTTACCGACTTGGTCTTTACAGGATGTACTTCTCTGACTTGGTGTTGCTTCATGTCTTTACAGGATGTACTTCTCTGACTTGGTGTTGCTTCATGTCTTTACAGGATGTACTTCTATGACTTGGTGTTTCATGTCTTTACAGGATGTACTTCTCTGACTTGGTGGTGCTTCATGTCTTTACAGGATGTACTTCTCTGACTTGGTGTTGCTTCATGTCTTTACAGGATGTACTTTTCTGACTTGGTGTTGCTTTATGTCTTTACAGGATGTACTTCTCTGACTTGGTGTTGCTTCATGTCTTTACAGGATGTACTTTTCTGACTTGGTGTTGCTTTATGTCTTTACAGGATGTACTTCTCTGACTTGGTGTTGCTTTATGTCTTTACAGGATGTACTTCTCTGACTTGGTGTTGCTTCATGTCTTTACAGGATGTACTTCTCTGACTTGGTGTTGCTTCATGTCTTTACAGGATGTACTTCTCTGACTTGGTGTTGCTTCATGTCTTTACAGGATGTACTTCTCTGACTTGGTGTTGCTTCATGTCTTTACAGGATGTCGTACACAGACTTCATGAAGAATTACCATCGTCTGGAGATCTGCACTCTGACCCCTGACACCCTGACCTCAGATGATACAAAACATTGGAGTGTGACCAACTACGACGGAGCCTGGAGGAAAGGGTCGACCGCAGGAGGATGCAGGAATAATGCCCGTAAAGCACGCCCCATACACACACACACACACACACACACACACAGACACACACACCACAGGAGGCTGTTTACGGGAGGACAGCTCATAATAATCACTGGAATAGAGTAAATAGAATGGTATCAAACATCAGGAAACCATGTTTTTTTAGTTCCATTCCATTACTATGAGCCTGTCCACCCCAATTAAGGTGTCACCAGCCTCCTGTGACTCACATAGACAGTTTCCTCAGCCATAGAAGTGGAGTCTTTATGTCAATCGTCAGGCCAAATCCATGCAGTGGAAATGACCCATAAGTATGAATAAAACACAATCTGTTCTAACGTCTCCCATCAACCCAATCCTCATATTGACCCTGGTCAATCTCTACTCTCACAGATCCTTCCACAGATCCTTCCACAGATACCTCTAAAAAATACAACGAACACACCTCAACCATACACTACAAGTCATACTTTATAACAGTACTCTCCATAATAACCCTGGCCAATCCCTCCCCGCCCCCCCCCCCCCCCCCCCCCCCCTCCCCCCCACAGACACGTTCTGGATGAATCCCCAGTTCAAGATCAAGCTGGAGGAAGAGGATGACGATCCGGGGGATGATGAGGTGGGCTGTAGCTTTGTGGTGGGCCTCATCCAGAAGAACAGAAGACGGATGAGAAAAGCAGGAGAGGACATGCACACCATCGGATTCGCCATCTATGAGGTGGGGGCTCGGGGGGGGGGGCATCGTTATAATAATATACTGGTCCTAGATCTGTTCTGTGCTTTTGCCAATCAATCATTCAATCAAATATGTTTTATGATTCCCTGTTTACATCAGCAGTAGTTGTCACAAAAAGTATGTTACAGATTCCCGGCCTAAAACCCCCAAAGAGCAAGCAAGGCAGAAGTTGACTCCATTGCTCTCCATGTCAAGCCATTGAGTTGGCAGGATAAACAGACCAGCACTCAGGCTATATTAAACCCACTACTGTCAGATAAATCCATAATTGATACCACCAGTCCTGTTTGTTATAGGCTTATACCTGTTACTTTTATGTGATTTATACTATATTAAAATATGACATTTAGCAGACACTTTTATCCACAGTTTCTTAGTTATGTGTGTATACATTATTATACAGTATCGGTGGTCCCCGGGAATCAAACTCACAATTCTGCCGTTGCAAGCACCACGCTCTACCAACTGAGCTACAGAAGATCACCCTCTGGTTGTGGCTGATGTAACATTTACATTATATATGATGTGGCTGATGTATCGTTAACATTATATGATGTGGCTGATGTAACATTATATGATGTGGCTGATGTAACATTATGTGATGTGGCTGCTGTAACATTATATGATGTGGCTGATGTAACATTATATGATGTGGCTGATGTAACATTATATGATGTGGCTGATGTAACATTAACATTATGTGTGATGTGGCTGATGTAACATTAACATTATGTGATGTGGCTGATGTAACATTAACATTATGTGATGTGGCTGATGTAACATTATATGATGTGGCTGATGTAACATTAACATTATGTGATGTGGCTGCTGTAACATTATATGATGTGGCTGATGTAACATTATGTGATGTGGCTGATGTAACATTATGTGATGTGGCTGATGTAACATTATATGATGTGGCTGATGTAACATTAACATTATGTGATGTGGCTGATGTAACATTATATGATGTGGCTGATGTAACATTATATGATGTGGCTGATGTAACATTAACATTATGTGATGTGGCTGCTGTAACATTATATGATGTGGCTGATGTAACATTATATGATGTGGCTGATGTAACATTAACATTATGTGTGATGTGGCTGATGTAACATTAACATTATGTGTGATGTGGCTGATGTAACATTATATGATGTGGCTGATGTAACATTAACATTATGTGATGTGGCTGATGTAACATTAACATTCTGTGATGTGGCTGATGTAACATTATATGATGTGGCTGATGTAACATTATATGATGTGGCTGATGTAACATTATGTGATGTGGCTGATGTAACATTATGTGATGTGGCTGATGTAACATTATGTGATGTGGCTGATGTAACATTATATGATGTGGCTGATGTAACATTATATGATGTGGCTGATGTAACATTAACATTATGTGATGTGGCTGCTGTAACATTATATGATGTGGCTGATGTAACATTATATCATGTGGCTGATGTAACATTAACATTATGTGATGTGGCTGATGTAACATTAACATTATGTGTGATGTGGCTGATGTAACATTATATGATGTGGCTGATGTAACATTATATGATGTGGCTGATGTAACATTAACATTATGTGATGTGGCTGATGTAACATTATATGATGTGGCTGATGTAACATTATATGATGTGGCTGATGTAACATTAACATTATGTGATGTGGCTGATGTAACATTATGTGATGTGGCTGATGTAACATTATATGATGTGGCTGATGTAACATTATATGATGTGGCTGATGTAACATTAACATTATGTGATGTGGCTGCTGTAACATTATATGATGTGGCTGATGTAACATTATATCATGTGGCTGATGTAACATTAACATTATGTGATGTGGCTGATGTAACATTAACATTATATGATGTGGCTGATGTAACATTATATGATGTGGCTGATGTAACATTATATGATGTGGCTGATGTAACATTAACATTATGTGATGTGGCTGCTGTAACATTATATGATGTGGCTGATGTAACATTATATGATGTGGCTGATGTAACATTAACATTATGTGTGATGTGGCTGATGTAACATTAACATTATGTGTGATGTGGCTGATGTAACATTATATGATGTGGCTGATGTAACATTAACATTATGTGATGTGGCTGATGTAACATTAACATTCTGTGATGTGGCTGATGTAACATTATATGATGTGGCTGATGTAACATTATATGATGTGGCTGATGTAACATTATGTGATGTGGCTGATGTAACATTATGTGATGTGGCTGATGTAACATTATGTGATGTGGCTGATGTAACATTATATGATGTGGCTGATGTAACATTATATGATGTGGCTGATGTAACATTAACATTATGTGATGTGGCTGCTGTAACATTATATGATGTGGCTGATGTAACATTATATCATGTGGCTGATGTAACATTAACATTATGTGATGTGGCTGATGTAACATTAACATTATGTGTGATGTGGCTGATGTAACATTATATGATGTGGCTGATGTAACATTATATGATGTGGCTGATGTAACATTAACATTATGTGATGTGGCTGATGTAACATTATATGATGTGGCTGATGTAACATTATATGATGTGGCTGATGTAACATTAACATTATGTGATGTGGCTGATGTAACATTATGTGATGTGGCTGATGTAACATTATGTGATGTGGCTGATGTAACATTATATGATGTGGCTGATGTAACATTATATGATGTGGCTGATGTAACATTAACATTATGTGATGTGGCTGCTGTAACATTATATGATGTGGCTGATGTAACATTATATCATGTGGCTGATGTAACATTAACATTATGTGATGTGGCTGATGTAACATTAACATTATATGATGTGGCTGATGTAACATTATATGATGTGGCTGATGTAACATTATGTGATGTGGCTGATGTAACATTGTGTTTCTACTCCCAGGTACCACAACAGTTCCACGGCCAGAGGGAGGTCCACCTGGATAAGAACTATTTCCTGACCCACGCCCAAAAGGCCCGCTCTGAGACCTTCGTCAACCTGAGAGAGGTCAGCACCCGCTTCAAACTGCCCCCCGGAGAATACCTCATCGTCCCCTCCACCTTCGAGGCCGACCTGAACGCTGACTTCTGCGTTAGAGTGTTCTCAGAGAAACAGGCCCAATTTCAGTAAGGAGTGTGTGTGTGTGTGTGTGTTCAGTGGTTCTTCCTGTAAAAGTTGCGTCGTACTGCAGCACACCTTGCAGGCTGCCGCAGAATTCTATGGCACGTTATTTAAGTGTCCGCCGTTGTTGCCATTAATGTTAGTTAGTGCTAGTTTGACCACCAGAGGGCATCTTTGAGAAGTGTTTGACTTTTTCTAATATTGACTGTACTAGAGAATTTTAAACCTTTTTTTTTTGTCAGGACATAGTATATGGGATTGATTTTAAGAAATGTAGCTTAATTAATTTGATTAATATTATGGTATTTCTATTCCAAGAAAAACAAAACCCTCAGGGTTTCCGTTAGGAAAATATGTCGCTGTACAACGCGACTGTTTCCACACCTTAATTGTAGCGTAACCAATACCCAAACGGAGATTAAGTGAAAATAAAATCAAATTGATTTATCAAGACCAGTCCCCATGCTTGTCTCAGAGCAGCGCAAAACGGTGCTGAAATAGGTGACCACACCCAGGTAGGCTATTGCTTCAAATCCTATTGTAACAATTGGATGACGGTGGGCCAGAACATAATAAGTATATAATATTAGCACAATTAATTGGCCTACACTACAAATGTAACATGTTTAACACATATGATTAGTACATAAACAATTCAGTGACAATACGATAATAATTGTTATCTGATTACGCTCATAAAATCACTGTCTCTATTCAGTTATTATTTGTGTCTTTCTCTGTGCGTTGATTGGTGGGGAAAAACAGGTCTATGTAGCCTTCTTATGTAGCCTTCTTATGTAGCCTTCTATGTAGCCTTCTATGTAGCCTTCTTATAACAGCAACATTTGTTCAGAACAATTTGCTTGATGACAAGATAAAATGTTGCTCTCAAAACGTATGAAGAAGAATGTACAGAGAGATATGCGTTCATCTGGCCCGTCGTTTCCCAATGCCAAGCCGTGGTGTCTTATTTAAAATGAAAAAAATCACTGTTTGCAAATAATTCAATCTCAGATGTAAATGATGAATCCCGCCCCGTATAGAGGCCGAAACACGCAGAAACATTGAATCGTTAACTGCAAGCTGCACACACAGCTTTTTTTGCGGACATATTCTGTCACTTAAACAGGTTAAATCTGCAGTTACAAGGAAGAGATCAGGATAACCAAAACATTTCTTTATTAAAGACTATCAGAAAGAATGTTGGTACTTATTTATTTTGATCCAAAGCCATGAATGAGTGAGTCACTCAGCTTTATGACTGTGCCATCAACTTGATTATTTAGCAGACATCGCTTGATTAAATTCAGTCAACACATATATTTTAAGAATATCGTGGAATATAATTGAACATTTTCATTTCTCTTAGATTAAAAACCTTAGTGTAACAACAGTTTTAGTAAGTAATACTGACGAGTAGAAATAAATAAGAGTATTTTTCCGGGTGTGTGCGCGTGCAGGACAGAGGAAGACCAATTCTTACACTATTGTTCTAAATTCAATCACCTTCTTCATCCTCATCATTGAAATTCATTGAAATTCAATTTTGAAGTCATGCACAATTATCAGTTTCTATTTGGTTTATGTCACCCATTCATTGTCAGTTAGAGACACATTAGCGCCTTGGGACCCAAAAGCATAATCAGTGCTCTAACTCCCCCTTGTGGTGGTCTGGAGCAATGAAGTGGTGACTCAGGGTACCTCTAACTCCCCCTTGTGGTGGTCTGGAGCAATGAAGTGGTGACTCAGGGTACCTCTAACTCCCCCTTGTGGTGGTCTGGAGCAATGAAGTAGTGACTCAGGGTACCTCTAACTCCCCCTTGTGGTGGTCTGGAGCAATGAAGTAGTGACTCAGGGTACCTCTAACTCCCCCTTGTGGTGGTCTGGAGCAATGAAGTAGTGACTCAGGGTACCGTACTAACCCACATATTACCTCTAAATCCCGCAGCATAATCCAACATTTTTGTTGAGCAACAATTGTATGTGTGTACATATGTGTTTAATGTGTTTATTTCTCTGTTCCTCAGCCACTGTGAAGACCCTGTAGAGGCTAAACTAGACAATGTAAGGAACCAAATCACATTATCCTATCACTACTATACCGTGTGACTTATCCTATCACTACTATACCCTGTGACTTATCCTATCACTACTATACCCTGTGACTTATCCTATCACTACTATACCCTGTGACTTATCCTATCACTACTATACCCTGTGACTTATCCTATCACTAATATACCCTGTGACTTATCCTATCACTACTATACCGTGTGACTTATCCTATCACTACTATACCCTGTGACTTATCCTATCCCTACTGTACCATGTGACTTATCCTATCACTACTGTACCATAACCGGTGACTTATCATATCACTACTATACCATACCCTGTGACTTATCCTATCACTACTATAGCATACCCTGTGACTTATCCTATCACTACTATACCCTGTGACTTATCAATGTGCTAAATGTGTTTTTCACTCCTATTTCCCCAGGACACTGTGTCTGAAGCGGAGGTTGATGCTGGGTTCAGAGGTCTGTTCACAAAGCTAGCTGGAAAAGTAAGTTTTACTAACCGTTAAAGGCTTCAGTAGTGAGTGTATGTCACGTGGGGTGTTTATACACACCTCATTTCTGTAGCTGTACTATTGCCACCTTTTAAATACAGGACGGGAGGTCCTCGGGACTAAAGTAAAACAGATTCTTAAAGGGGCGGAGCATGGGAATAAAATACACAGATATCCATCAACAGTTTATTTTCCCGGCTGAGTTAGATAATTCACAACAACAATATTTTGTCTTCGGGCTCCGGGTCCTTAAATCCCCAGCAGCTCTCGTACGTATCCTTATCACGGGACCGATTTCAAAACATTGGACACAGAACAACAATTCAATACGTCTAACAAATGTAACTCATTTACAGAGGTATTGCGCAACACTCGTTTTTTTATAGAAGGGCGTGACCAGGGAGAAGTGGAGCGGATCAATGACATACGGTCGGACACTCACACCACAGAAACAACATACTGTACTTTACAATCACAAAGCTGCTTCTCTCACCGTTCTTGTTCTCCCTGTGCACGCCCAACCTACACACAGTAATGGGAATCTGCTGAATAGTAGCAAACAGACAGGTTAAATACAGAAAGCCACACCCTTAATTACAATCCACTAAAACCTGGCAACGAGAAAGAAGCTCTGTGTTCACAACTCAACAGTTCCACCCTGTGACATATACCTTGTCACGGAGTGACGTTTCACTGCGGCCATGTGGGTCTTACTGGGGTACGGATGTAAAAATCCCCCCAAAATCTACCGTTGTCGGCCATTCAAATTAGCCCCAAGATTGCCTTGTTAAATCTTGTTTATTTTAATAAACTAAATACCATGACTGTTTTCACATTAGCTTGTAATGTTTTTTTTTAAATGTCCAATACAACATACTTTGTTGATATCGTTATCAACTTACTTCCTACCCCTTAAAAATGTAAACGTTTGTGTGCGGGGTTAGCTATTAGCATGCTAACACTCATTAAGACAGGCTGAATAGCTAGCCATCGCTAGCATTCACTGGTTGAAGTAACTTTTGAGGGTAATGCAGTTGACTCGTGACTATGACACGAATATCTATCATTCACAACATTTTGGACAGGAGCGATAATCCCATCTTTAATTTTTTTTTAAATATATATTTTGTTGTTGTTTTTGAATTCAAGCTTGGCTGAAATGCTTTCAATGGGGAAAGATTGCTTCCATACCCCGCTTCCGTTATTTTGTTGAAAACGTCACTTTTCCCGTGTGGGGAAACCTACATAGAGTTGTAATTTTTTGTGACTGTCACTTGTTTCTAGGACATGGAGATTTCAGCAGCTGAGCTCAAGTCTATTCTCAACAAAATCATAGCTAAACGTGAGTGAAGTGCTATATGCTTTCTTTCTAGACATGATTGGTATTTGTACCGTACATACTGTTTTATGGTGAGTGGAAGTCTGCAGAAGTCCTAATTCTTTGTGATGTCTCCTCTACAGGAACGGACATAAAGACGGACGGCTTCAGCCTAGAAACAGCCAGAGTCATGGTCAACCTGATGGACGTATCCTTTACATGCCTTCACAGCGCCACGATATTCAGACCTGGGTTTAAATACTATTTACAATGTCTCAGTTACTTTCACAAAGTTAGTATTCAGATATATTTTATTTAAAAAGACAAGTAGTTTAATATTTGAATTTGTATTTTGGAAATACAGCGACTCAAACACACTCCTATGCATTTAACCCAGGTATTTCGAAAATAAATGTAAATACAATTTGGTCGACTATTTGGTTTTTAGAAATAACTGTTAAAATACTCAAATAAAATTACTTGTTTTCTGAAAATACACAAATACACAAAAAAAAGTATTTTAAGTACCAGATTCGCAAATACACATGTATTTCAACCCAGGTATGACTACATCATAATGATTATATACTGTGTCTGTGTCTATACAAAGAATGGTATTCTAGATCTAGAATGGTATTCTAGAATGGTATTCTAGCTTGAGATCTGCACACTGTGCATAATGAGTGACTTGGGCACACTCATCTCAACACTAAATCAGGACCAAAGTGACTGATGAAAGTATTTAGTTTGGAATGTTCTGGTTTCTTGGGCTTGCTGTGTCCGGACACTTGTTGAGCCTTAACCGTCATACAGGACAGCGGTAACGGACAACTGGGGCTGGGAGAATTTGCGACACTGTGGAAGAAGATCCAGAAATACTTGGTGAGGTTCTAGTGTTTGTGTTACTGCTGTGGTAGCTCTGGTCCATGGCATTACGTACAACTTCAGCGTCAGCAAGCTGCACGTAACCCCTTGGACCAGAGCTAATGCAGTATTATTTCTGTTGTGTAAGAATGGACAGCCTATATACGAGTGTTTACTTGACAGAGTGTTTACTTGACAGAGTGTTTACTTGACAGAGTGTTTACTTGACAGAGTGTTTACTTGACAGAGTGTTTACTTGACAGAGTGTTCACAGTGTAGTGTGTGTTTTACAGTGTAGTGTGTGTGTGTGTGTGTGTTTTGCAGTGTTCAGTGTAGTGTGTGTTTTGCAGTGTTCAGTGTAGTGTGTGTTTTACACAGTGTAGTGTGTGTGTGTGTGTGTGTGTGTGTGTGTGTTTTGCAGTGTTCAGTGTAGTGTGTGTTTTGCAGTGTTCAGTGTAGTGTGTGTTTTACAGTGTAGTGTGTGTGTGTGTTTTGCAGTGTTCAGTATAGTGTGTGTTTTACAGTGTAGTGTGTGTGTGTGTGTGTTTTGCAGTGTTCAGTGTAGTGTGTGTTTTACACAGTGTAGTGTGTGTGTGTGTGTGTGTTTTGCAGTGTTCAGTGTAGTGTGTGTTTTACAGTGTAGTGTGTGTGTGTGTGTGTGTGTGTGTGTGTGTTTTGCAGTGTTCAGTGTAGTGTGTGTTTTGCAGTGTTCAGTGTAGTGTGTGTTTTACAGTGTAGTGTGTGTGTGTGTGTGTGTGTGTTTTGCAGTGTTCAGTGTAGTGTGTGTTTTACACAGTGTAGTGTGTGTGTGTGTGTGTGTGTTTTGCAGTGTTCAGTGTAGTGTGTGTTTTACAGTGTAGTGTGTGTGTGTGTGTGTGTGTGTGTTTTGCAGTGTTCAGTGTAGTGTGTGTTTTGCAGTGTTCAGTGTAGTGTGTGTTTTACAGTGTAGTGTGTGTTTTACAGTGTAGTGTGTGTGTGTGTTTTGCAGTGTTCAGTGTAGTGTGTGTTTTACAGTGTAGTGTGTGTGTGTGTGTGTGTGTGTGTGTGTGTGTGTGTGTGTGTGTGTGTGTGTGTGTGTGTGTGTGTGTGTGTGTTTTGCAGTGTTCAGTGTAGTGTGTGTTTTGCAGTGTTCAGTGTAGTGTGTGTTTTACACAGTGTGGTGTGTGTAGTGTGTGTGTGTGTGTGTTTTGCAGTGTTCAGTGTAGTGTGTGTTTTACAGTGTAGTGTGTGTGTGGGTGTTTTGCAGTGTTCAGTGTGGTGTGTGTTTTACAGTGTAGTGTGTGTTTTGCAGTGTTCAGTGTAGTGTGTGTTTTGCAGTGTTCAGTGTAGTGTGTGTTTTGCAGTGTTCAGTGTAGTGTGTGTTTTGCAGTGTTCAGTGTAGTGTGTGTTTTACAGTGTTCAGTGTAGTGTGTGTTTTACAGTGTTCAGTGTAGTGTGTGTTTTGCAGTGTTCAGTGTAGTGTGTGTTTTACACAGTGTAGTGTGTGTGTGTGTGTGTGTTTTGCAGTGTTCAGTGTAGTGTGTGTTTTACACAGTGTAGTGTGTGTGTGTGTGTGTGTGTTTTGCAGTGTTCAGTGTAGTGTGTGTTTTGCAGTGTTCAGTGTAGTGTGTGTTTTACACAGTGTAGTGTGTGTGTGTGTGTGTTTGTTTTGCAGTGTTCAGTGTAGTGTGTGTTTTACAGTGTAGTGTGTGTGTGTGTGTGTTTTGCAGTGTTCAGTGTAGTGTGTGTTTTGCAGTGTTCAGTGTAGTGTGTGTTTTGCAGTGTTCAGTGTAGTGTGTGTTTTGCAGTGTTCAGTGTAGTGTGTGTTTTACAGTGTAGTGTGTGTGTGTGTGTGTGTGTGTGTGTTTTGCAGTGTTCAGTGTAGTGTGTGTTTTACAGTGTTCAGTGTAGTGTGTGTTTTGCAGTGTTCAGTGTAGTGTGTGTTTTACAGTGTTCAGTGTAGTGTGTGTTTTACAGTGTTCAGTGTAGTGTGTGTTTTGCAGTGTTCAGTGTAGTGTGTGTTTTACACAGTGTAGTGTGTGTGTGTGTGTTTTGCAGTGTTCAGTGTAGTGTGTGTTTTACACAGTGTAGTGTGTGTGTGTGTGTGTGTGTTTTGCAGTGTTCAGTGTAGTGTGTGTTTTGCAGTGTTCAGTGTAGTGTGTGTTTTGCAGTGTTCAGTGTAGTGTGTGTTTTACACAGTGCAATCTCATTTTAACCCTTCCTTATTCCCCTCCATCCCTTCCTCCCTATAGGCCATTTATAAGAAAAATGACATGGATAACTCTGGCATCATGAGTACCCCAGAAATGAGGATGGCCTTGAAGGATGCAGGTTTGTGGACATAAAATAAACATAATTTACTGGTTACTCTATGGAAGTATTCCCAAACTGCCGTTGGGGGTACGCCAAATAAAAATGTGATTAACATAAAATATTAATAATCATTAAAAAACATATATACAGTTGAAGTCGGAAGTTTACATGCACTTAGGTTGGAGTCATTAAAACTCGTTTTCAACCACTCCACAAATTTCTTGTTAATTAACAAACTATAGTTTTGGCACGTCGGTTAGGACATCTACTTAGTGCATGACACAAGTAATTACAGTAAACTGTATCACAATTTCAGTGGGTCAAAATTTTACATACACTAAGTTGACTGTGCCGTTAAACAGCTTTGAAAATTCCAGAAAATGATGTCATGGCTTTAGAAGCTTCTGATAGGCTAATTGACATAATTTGAGTCAATTGGAGGTGTACCTTTTGGATGTATTTCAAGTCCTACCTTCAAACTCAGTGCCTCTTTGCTTGACATCATGGGAAAATCAACAGAAATCAGCCAAGACCTCAGAAAAAAAATTGTAGACCTCCACAGGTCTGGTTCATCCTTGAGAGCAATTTCCAAACACCTGAAGGTACCACGTTCATCTGTACAAACAATAGTAAAGAAGTATAAACACCATGGGACCACGCAGCCGTCATACTGCTCAGAAAGGAGACGAGTTCTCTCTCCTAGAGATGAACGTACTTTGGTGCGAAAAGTGCAAATCAATCCCAGAACAACAGCAAAGGACCTTGTGAAGATGCTGGAGGAAACAGGTACAAAAGTATCTACAGTATATCCACAGTAAAACGAGTCCTATAGCGACATAACCTGAAAGGCCGCTCAGCAAGGAAGAAGTCACTGCTCCAAAACCGCCATAAAAAAGCCAGACTACGGTTTGCAACTGCACATAGGGACAAAGATTGTACTTTTTGGAGAAATGTCCTCTCATCTGATGAAACAAAAATAGAACTGTTTGGCCATAATGACCATCGTTATGTTTGAAGGAAAAAGGGGGAGACTTGCAAGCCAGAGAACACCATCCCAACCGTGAAGCATGGGGGTGGCAGTATCATGTTGTGGGGATGCTTTGCTGCAGGAGGGACTGGTGCACTTCACAAAATAGATGGCATCATGAGGGAGGAAAATTATGTGGATATATTGAAGCAACATCACAAGACATCAATCAAGAAGTTAAAGCTTTGTCGCAAATGGGTCTTCCAAATGGACAATGACCCCAAGCATACTTCCAAAGTTGTGGCAAAATGGCTTAAGGACAACAAAGTCAAGGTACTGGAGTGGCCATCACAAAGCCCTGACCTCAATCCTATAGAAAATCTGTGGGCAGAACTGAAAAAGCGTGTGCGAGCAAGGAGGCCTACAAACCTGACTCAGTTACACCAGCTCTGTCAGGAGGAATGGGCCAAAATTCACCCAACTTATTGTGCGACGCTTGTGGAAGGCTACCCGAAACGTTTGACACAAGTTAAACAATTTAAAGGCAATGCTACCAAATACTAATTGAGTGTATGTAAACTTCTGACCCACTGGGAATGTGATGAAAGAAATAAAAGCTGAAATAAATCATTCTCTCTACTATTATTCTGACATTTCACATTCTTAAAATAAAGTGGTGATGCTAACTGATCTAAGACAGGGAATTTTTACTAGGATTAAATGTCAGGAATTGTGATAAACTGAGTTTAAATGTATTTGGCTAAGGTGTATGTCAACTTCCGACTTCAACTGTATAAAAAAATAAAAACATACGTTCTTCACATTTTCAAACAGTCCATTTAGTAAGGCCCGCGTCCATAGAGACACATACCAGCTCTAATGGTAGTACTGTTACTACCAGCAGTACTACACCTGCACCTGTCGACGACACAAGTTGTTCTGCTTCCACGAGCACATCCAAAGCTAGCATCAGTAATTCTACATTTGTTGTTAGCCTGGACACTGACAGTTGTAAGTCTGATGCAGCCGAAGAGCTACTGCCCCTTTACCCAGGAAGCACCGAAAAACAGACAAGGACGTTGGACCATCGAAGAGGCGCAAATATGATGAGAACTACATTGATTTGGGGTTCACTTATATTGGGAGTAGTGCCTTTCCCCAGCTCACAGTGTGTTATATGTGCATAAGTACTATCTCACAACTCGATGAAACCTTCACTCTTGTGCAGTCATTTAGAAACAATACATGGCCTTTGAAAAATAAGCCACGGGAGTTTTTGAGCAAGAATTAAGACGACTTTCGAGTAGTAAGACATGTATAAAAGCAACAGGTACCATTAATAAGAAGGGTCTAGAAGTGTATTATATGGTGAGCTACCGAGTGGCTAGGACAGGCAAGCCCCATACTATTGTGGAGGACTTAATTCTTCCTGCTGCCGCGGATATGGCTGGGACAATGCTGGGGGAAAAGGCCCAAAAAACTATACAGACAATGCCTTCATCAAACAACACTGTTTCGCGACGCATCAGTGACATGGCAGGAGATGTTTTGAAACAATTACTGCTTCGCATACAAGCCAGTGAATTCTATGTGTTACAGCTGGATGAGTCGACAGACGTGGCGGGCCTGGCACAGCTCCTGGTATATGTACATTACGTTTATGGGGGGTCAATTAAGGAAGATATCCTCTTCTGCAACCACTGGAAACCAGGACAACAGAAGAGGATATTATTAAAGTACTGGACAGCTTTGTGACATCAAATGGACTTTGGTGGTCAAGATGTGTTGGTATCTGTACTGATGGCGCAAAAGCCTTGACAGGGAGACATAGTGTTAGTGTTAATACTCTTGCAAGCAGTTGCTCCCGACGCCACTTGGGTACACTGCAGCATCCACCAAGAGGCTCTTGCTGCCAAGGGAATGCCTGACAGCTTGAAAGACGAAAACGTCTCCAAAAGGACACTAAAGTGAAAATTATTAACTTTGTTAAAGCAAGGCCCCTGAACTCTCGTGTATTTTCTGCACTATGCAATATGGGCAGCGACCATGTAACGCTTTTACAACATACAGAAGTGCGCTGGTTATCAACGGGCAAAGTATGATATGTTTTTTAAAATTGAGAGACGAGCTTAAAGGTTTCTTTACTGACCATATTTTTTCCTTGTCTGACCGCTTGCATGATGACGAGTTTCTCACACGACTGGCCTATCTGGGTGATGTTTTTACCTCGCCTGAATGATCTGAATCTAGGATTACAGGGGACTCTCCGCAACTATATTCAATGTGCGGGACAAAATTTACGCTATGATTAAGAAGTTGGAGCTCTTCTCTGTCTGCATTAACAAGGACAACACACAGATATTTTTTGTGTGCAAATGAACTCAAGCTTACGGACACTGCCAAATGTGATATAGCGAAGCACCTGAGTGAGTTGGGTGCGCAATTACGCAGATACTTTCCCAAAACGGACGACACAAACAACTGGATTCGTTATCCCTTTCATGCCCTGCCTCCAGTCCACTTACCGATATCTGAACAAGAGAGCCTCATCGAAATTGCAACAAGCGGTTCTGTGAAAATGTAATTTAATCAGAAGCCACTGCGAGATTTCTGGAATGGGCTGCACTCAGAGTATCCTGCCTTGGCAAATCGCGCTGTTAAGACACTGATGCCCTTTGCAACCACGTACCTGTGTGAGAGTGGATTCTCGGCCCTCACTAGCATGAAAACTAAATACAGGCACAGACTGTGTGTGGAAAATGATTTAAGACTGAGACTCTCCAATACAACCCAACATTGCAGAGTTATGTGCATCCTTTCAAGCACACCCTTCTCATTAACCTGTTATTTTTTCGATGAACAAATAAGGTTTTATATGTAAGATGGTTAAATAAAGAGCAAAAGTATTGATTATTATTATTTGTGCCCTGGTCCTATAAGAGCTCTTTGTCACTTCCCACGAGCCGTGTTGTGACAAAAACTCACTCATTCTTATATTTAATAAATGTATCGTATAGTGTGTGTGTGGCAGGCTTACAATGATGGCAAGAAACAACATTTGAGAGTGTGCTGACCCTGGTGCTAGAGGGGGTACGGCTGGAGGTTGAATGTTTGAAGGGGTACGGGACTATAACAAGTTTGGGAACCACTGCTCTATGGGTTACATTCCCACAAGGTAAAAATGTGTCGTTCTGCCCCTGAGCAAGGCAGTAAACCCACTGTTCACCGGGCGCCGATGACGTGGATGTCGTTTTTTAATTTTTTAATTAAAAACTTTTTTTAAATTTAACTTTTGTTTAACTTGGCAAGTCAGTTAAGAACAAATTATTGTTTACAATGACGGCCTAGGAACAGAGTGTAACGTCCTTGTTCAGGGGCAGAACAACAGATTTTTTACCTTGTCAGCTCGGGGATTAGCAACCTTTCGGTTACTGGCCCAACGTTCTAATCACTAGGCTACCTGCCGCCCCAATACCTGCCGCTCGATTAAGGCAGCCCCCCGCACCTCTCTGATTCAGTTGAATGCGGAAGACACATTTCAGTTGAATGCATTCAGTTGTACAACTGACTAGGTATCCCTCTTTCCCTTTCCTAAGTCTACTGTAAGTCGCTCTGGATACGAACGTCTGCTAAGTGACATACGTAGGATGAATAGACTAATTGTAAGTTGCTCTGGATGAGAGCATCTGCTAAATGACTAAAATGTATATACAGTATGGCATTACATTATTTACCATTCATTTATATTGGGCACAAAATAATATGAAGTACAACCTAAACAAGCTGCAAATGAAAATAAAATAGTTTATTGAGTCACAAGCTTGATGTAGTCATTACGTGCTACAGTATGAATATTGGACCAAATACTAAACTTTTCACCACTTTATTTTTCAGAATCTTTAAGGGTGTCAATCTTGACACCTACTTTTTTTCTCAAAAAAGTATTACTTGTTAAACAAATCTCTTTCTCTGAGCAATTGTATTAGTATAAAATAATATAATTTCCCCCCTCAAAAAAAATTGGAGCATAAAATATAGCTTCATATTTGAATAGTTTATTTAATTCAGTCATTATTAGTCATCTTTATCAAGGCTGTCAATCATTTAGGACCTCACAGTAACTGTGGCGACAGGTAGCCTAGTGGTTAGAGTGTAGGGACGGCAGGTAGCCTAGTGGTTAGAGTGTAGGGACGGTAGGTAGCCTAGTGGTTAGAGTGTAGGGGCGGCAGGTAGCCTAGTGCTTAGAGTGTAGGGACGGCAGGTAGCCTAGTGCTTAGAGTGTAGGGACGGCAGGTAGCCTAGTGGTTAGAGTGTAGGGACGGCAGGTAGCCTAGTGGTTAGAGTGTAGGGACGGCAGGTAGCCTAGTGGTTAGAGCGTAGGGACGGCAGGTAGCCTAGTGGTTAGAGCGTTGGACTAGTAACCGAAAGGTTGCAAGATCGAATCCCAGAGCTGACAAGGTAATAATCTGTCATTCTGTCCCTGAACAAGGCAGTTAACACACTGTTCCTAGGCCGTCATTGTAAAAAAGAATTTGTTCTTAACTCTACTTCATCACCATCCGGGATCCTCCTCATCAAAAAAGCTGACTAGCATAGCCTAACCTAACGGGACAGGGTTAACTGACTTGCCTAGTAAAATAAAGGTTAAATAAAAATACAATAAAAATAATAATATTAAATCTTCCACCAGGTTTCAGTCTGAACAATGCCATCCACCAGATGCTGGTAGTTCGGTATGGAGAAGCTGACATGACCATCGACTTCGATAACTTTGTCGGCTGCATCATGCGGCTAGAGATGATGTTCAGTAAGTACAACGACGTCTTAAAGCCACAATCCTGAATTTGTTGTTTTTCAGCCAAACGGCAGCACTTGTTTTCCATTAAAGCTGAGAGATGGCCATGGAGTGTGACAGCAGTACATATTGCAGATTGTACCTGTTACTTTTGGGGGTGGGTTTCTTCTCTTTTTATTTAGTTCAGCTCAGGATTACAAGCAGACAGTTTGACTCTCCACAGATAGGAAATTACGGGGGTATAAATATGTCACAATGTATATTTTAATTCATAGCTGTATCCAGACAATTGAAAGTCAGCAGTGTTCTCTTCCTGTCTTTCCGTGTGGATTATGTGGAGACTTAACTCTTCTGAGAGGGTAGAGTGTTTATAGACTCTCTTCTGAGAGGGTAGAGTGTTTATAGACTCTCTTCTGAGAGGGTAGAGTGTTTATAGACTCTTCTGAGAGGGTAGAGTGTTTATAGACTCTTCTGAGAGGGTAGAGTGTGTGTTTATAGACTCTTCTGAGAGGGTAGAGTGTGTGTTTATAGACTCTTCTGAGAGGGTAGAGTGTGTGTTTATAGACTCTTCTGAGAGGGTAGAGTGTGTGTTTATAGACTCTTCTGAGAGGGTAGAGTGTGTGTTTATAGACTCTTCTGAGAGGGTAGAGTGTGTGTTTATAGACTCTCTTCTGAGAGGGTAGAGTGTGTGTTTATAGACTCTCTTCTGAGAGGGTAGAGTGTGTGTTTATAGACTCTCTTCTGAGAGGGTAGAGTGTGTGTTTATAGACTCTCTTCTGAGAGGGTAGAGTGTGTGTTTATAGACTATCTTCTGAGAGGGTAGAGTGTGTGTTTATAGACTCTCTTCTGAGAGGGTAGAGTGTGTGTTTATAGACTCTCTTCTGAGAGGGTAGAGTGTGTGTTTATAGACTCTCTTACGCCTGCACCTCTCTCTCAACCCTGCAGAATTCTTCATGAAGATTGACACGGCTAACACTGGCTTTATTGAATTGGATTTCCATCAGGTGAGAACTTTCAGCTTACTCTTATTATCAACTCATAAAGACAGTTTTTATGTTGTTGTTTTTCCAGTTCTAATGTATTGTTGTTGTTTTTGTTTTTCTATTTTCAGTGGTTGTCATTTAGCATGATCTAGATCACCGCAGACATTAAAAGACGTCTGTAAATCTGTCAACTTCATGTGCCACAAAAAAAAAAGAAAAGATTGAAGCCAGGAGCGCAAGAGAGCTCTCTGCAAATCAATAAACCAAAGTGTCTTTTTATAAACATTTATTTTTTTAAACACGGTATTACATCACATCCTGTTTTAAATCTTTATTTGTTTTATTAGATGTAGCCTAGCTATTGAAAGTTGCTACAGATGATACTTTTGTGACAAATGTATCACGTAGTTCCAATCCGTTTATGCAGATTTGTGTCGCTCATTTTGTCATGTTTTGAAAAGAAAAGCCTTTTTATAGGCTAATAAACACCATTATTATTCTACTGTCTGTTTTATTTCGAACTTGTATCTATAGCTTTTAGTTCTATACGCGCACTATGCATGTGGCCAGCTTTGAGACGCTCATGCGCCCCTCCCCCGAAGGACGGGGTTGGATTTTACCGGAGCAGTAGTATTGACCGAATGTACGTACGGAACTTGCGCTTCTGTCGCTGCACCACAACCGCCGTGCAACGTTCTACGTGAAACACCCAGTACTGAGATTTATGCGATTGTTTAGTGAACTGGCAGTCTGTCACGTAACTACAAAACACATCGAAGGCGTCTTCAAAAGTGGTGAGTGCTCATTGTTGTTGTGGTTTCTACGTGACATCTCTATTCAGAGAGAGTGCGTGGTATTTTCGGTTTTCCTCTTTCCAGAAGGCCACCGTACTCTAGGTTTGCTACATATCCAAGAATGGTTCTGTAATTTGTTATAAAGTAACACATTCATTATATTCGGTAGGCTATATCATGAATGTATTAAATAACCAGCCATGTCAACTAAGTTATGCCTCTGCAATAACCCAGAAGTGAACCGTTTGCGCGACAAAAATAATTCCTCAAAGTAATTTATAGTCATCTACCCATGCATATTTAACCCCCCTGCTGTGTTCCGGTCGAATTGGACCGTAGTTTTCTCCCTGAAAAATGTAGTTCATTTAATCTGATTGTCATAAGGTTCCATGACTTTGTCCACACAGGGCATCTAAACACACAAAATACATTTTGATGATTTTAATTACATTTTGGGTGTTTTATTTAACTTTTGTACACCTGTGGTGTTCCGGGTAAAAAATGACAGGTCATTAGAAATGAATGGGTGAGACTGCAATTAGTGAATACAATTGAGTTCAGGCACATGCCCATTCATCAGATGGACACACTTCCTCTCCTAGACCCCCACATGCACGTGTGTTCTTGGCTTCCATGGCAACCCCCACGGGAACCACACCTGTTGGCATTCTCACAAACAATCACAAAGTTGTTTCAATAATATATAGAACTTTCCTCGCAGCTCTGGTATATAAAGCTTTTTTTGAGGCCTTGCTCACAATTCATTCCATGGCAGCACAATGACCAAACGATATACTGTATGTGAGGCTCTTGATCATATCTTTGATCATGACACTGGTGAGGAGGAGAGAGTCCTTGTTAAACTTTGACACAAAGTAGTCTGTGATAAATAGCACAATATGTTTAGTCTGAGTATTTGTTATAGTCAATATAATCCATACATTATGCTTCTTTGTTTTTTACTCAAAAACTAATTGTATGAGCTCAGGTCAATGAGGCCTACAGGCCATAAATAGCAAATAAAAGTTCAAAACTTATAATGTTCACAAGAACTTAAGTTGATAAAAATATCTAACACAGCATTAGGTGATAATATATGTATTATTATGGATTAATAATCCGCTATAATGGGGTGTTCATTTTTGACCGGGAACACAGAATTAATTAACATGAAACGAACACAACACGAGGGTTAATCAGGTACACGTTGAAGGAGCATGATTTAAATTCAACTAAATTAAATTACAAATAGTTCTGAACTCTCAGAGATAATATTTCGCTAATCTGAAACAAAACCACACAGGGGAATTTATAAAAAGTTATAAATACATTATTGTGTATTTTGCAGTAATATTAGACACTTTTACACATAAATCAGACGGTGGAATGGTGCTCTGAACCTCCACATTAGTTTGTGAGGAGCCCTGTTACACCCTGTTACACCCACAGCACTGAGGAGTCCTGTTACACCCACAGTACTGAGGATCCCTGTTACACCCACAGTACTGAGGAGTCCTGTTACACCCACAGTACTGAGGAGTCCTGTTACACCCACAGTACTGAGGAGTCCTGTTACACCCACAGTACTGAGTCCTGTTACACCTACAGTACTGAGGAGTCCTGTTACACCCACAGTACTGAGGAGCCCTGTTACACCCACAGTACTGAGTCCTGTTACACCCTGTTACACCCACAGTACTGAGGAGCCCTGTTACACCCTGTTACACCCACAGTACTGAGGAGTCCTGTTACAACCACAGTACTGAGCCCTGTTACACCCACAGTACTGAGGAGTCCTGTTACACCCACAGTACTGAGGAGTCCTGTTACACCCACAGTACTGAGGAGTCCTGTTACACCCACAGTACTGAGGAGTCCTGTTACACCCACAGCACTGAGGATCCCTGTTACACCCACAGTACTGAGGAGTCCTGTTACACCCACATCACCGAGGAGTCCTGTTACACCCACAGTACTGAGGAGTCCTGTTACACCCACAGTACTGAGGAGTCCTGTTACACCCACAGTACTGAGGAGTCATGTTACACCCACAGTACTGAGGAGCCCTGTTACACCCACAGTACTGAGGAGTCCTGTTACACCCACAGTACTGAGGAGTCCTGTTACACCCACAGTACTGAGGATCCCTGTTACACCCTGTTACACCCACAGTACTGAGGAGTCCTGTTACACCCACAGTACTGAGGAGTCCTGTTACACCCACAGCACTGAGGATCCCTGTTACACCCTGTTACACCCACAGTACTGAGTCCTGTTACACCATGTTACACCCTGTTACACCCACAGTACTGAGGATCCCTGTTACACCCTGTTACACCCACAGCACTGAGGATCCCTGTTACACCCTGTTACACCCACAGTACTGAGGAGTCATGTTACACCCACAGTACTGAGGAGTCCTGTTACACCCACAGCACTGAGGATCCCTGTTACACCCTGTTACACCCACAGCACTGAGGATCCCTGTTACACCCACAGCACTGAGGATCCCTGTTACACCCTGTTACACCCACAGCACTGAGGATCCCTGTTACACCCTGTTACACCCACAGTACTGAGGATCCCTGTTACACCCACAGTACTGAGGATCCCTGTTACACCCACAGTACTGAGGAGTCCTGTTACACCCACAGCACTGAGGATCCCTGTTACACCCTGTTACACCCACAGCACTGAGGATCCCTGTTACACCCACAGTACTGAGGAGTCCTGTTACACCCACAGCACTGAGGATCCCTGTTACACCCTGTTACACCCACAGCACTGAGGATCCCTGTTACACCCACAGCACTGAGGATCCCTGTTACACCCTGTTACACCCACAGTACTGAGGATCCCTGTTACACCCACAGTACTGAGGATCCCTGTTACACCCTGTTACACCCACAGTACTGAGGAGTCCTGTTACACCCACAGTACTGAGGAGTCCTGTTACACCCACAGCACTGAGGATCCCTGTTACACCCTGTTACACCCACAGTACTGAGTCCTGTTACACCATGTTACACCCTGTTACACCCACAGTACTGAGGATCCCTGTTACACCCTGTTACACCCACAGCACTGAGGAGTCCTGTTACACCCACAGTACTGAGGATCCCTGTTACACCCACAGTACTGAGGATCCCTGTTACACCCACAGCACTGAGGATCCCTGTTACACCCACAGTACTGAGGAGTCCTGTTACACCCACAGTACTGAGGATCCCTGTTACACCCACAGCACTGAGGATCCCTGTTACACCCACGGCACCGAGGATCCCTGTTACACCCACAGCACTGAGGATCCCTGTTACACCCTGTTACACCCACAGCACTGAGGATCCCTGTTACACCCACAGCACTGAGGATCCCTGTTACACCCACAGTACTGAGGAGTCCTGTTACACCCACAGTACTGAGGATCCCTGTTACACCCACAGTACTGAGGATCCCTGTTACACCCACGGCACCGAGGAGCCCACTGGGTGGATGACAGGCTCATCTCTAGTTGTTTCGGAGCGTTGTTGAAGTTGAGACCAGGGACCAGGACGAAGGCCCGACACATGACTTGACTCGAGGACTGCATGAATCAGCTGTTCTCTGAGAATTCGAGAGACTTTGGCTCATAGTGAGTGAAACTAGCCTGAGTCGCACTCTCACAGTCTGACCTTATGTCCCCGAGGAGAAGTATATGTGGTTTGTTTCTTTTAGACACAAACAGAATGCAGTTTTTACCTTTGACTAAAATAGGTGCCGGTACACATTTTAATGCCGGAACGGTTTATATTTGCAGGAACTCTGCAATACTTCTAAACTAATTTTCTATAAGAGGTGCAGGAACTCTGCAATACTTCTAAACTAATATTCTATAAGAGGTGCAGGAACTCTGCAATACTTCTAAACTAATATTCTATAAGAGGTGCAGGAACTGAAGCGGCAGAACATTTGAGGTGGCAGGACTCAGTTCTAGTGAGCTCCAGCCCAATTTAAGCACTAACACAGCATTGATTCAGCTTGTAACTGTCTATAACAAGGGATTTTATGATGCTGTGGTGTAGATAAGTTGGATTCCTCCCTGCAGAACTGAACAGAGTACTCTCTATGTGACTCATCTGCCTCCCAAATGGCACCCCTATTCACTTTATAGTGCACTACTTTTGACCAGGGCCCATGGGGAATAGGATGCCATTCCCTCCCCACCTTCATGGATTTATGGCATTCAGTCTATTCACTCCGATGACCTGCTGCTTCCCAGGCGAGTCTCTCTCTCTCTCTCTCTCTCTCTCTCTCTCTCTCTCTCTCTCTCTCTCTCTCTCTCTGCCTCTCTCCAACTCTCTGTCTGTCTGTCTGTCTGTCTGTCTGTCTGTCTGTCTGTCTGTCTGTCTGTCTGTCTGGGTCTCTCTCTCTCTATCTTTGTCTCTCTCTATCTGTGTGTCTCTCTCTCTGTGTGTCTGGGTCTCTCTCTCTGTGTCTCTCTCTCTCTCTCTGTGTCTCTCTCACTCTCTGTTTCTCTCTCACTCTCTGTTTCTCTCTCACTCTCTGTTTCTCTCTCACTCTCTGTCTCTCTCTCACTCTCTGTTTCTCTCTGTCTCTCTCTCACTCTCTGTTTCTCTCTCTCTCTCTCTCTGTGTCTCTCTCACTCTCTGTTTCTCGCTCTCTCTCTCTCTCTCTCTCTCTCTCTCTCTCTCTCTCTCTCTCTCTCTGTCTGTCTGTCTGTCTGTCTGTCTGTCTGTCTGTCTGTCTGTCTGTCTGTCTGTCTGTCTGTCTGTCTGTGTCTCTCTCTGAGTGTCTCTCTCGCTCTCTGTGTCTGTCTCTGTGTGTCTGTCTCTCTCTCTCATTAGAATGCCAGTCAAGTGTTTGAGAACTGTTTTGTCATACTAAACACTACTGGGTTGTCCATGTTGGTTAATGTTTATATTAGATTTTCCATTAAGGAGAATGAGAGAGAGAGTTCAGAAAGTATTCAGACCCCTTAACTTTTTCCACATTTTGTTACATTACAACCTTATTCTAAAATTGAGTAAATTCCAATGTTTACCTCATTAATCTACACACACTACCCTGTAATGACTAAATGAAAACAGGTTTTTAGAAATAATAAAATAAAAACATAAATACCTTATTTAAATAAATATTCAGACCCTTTATTATGAGACTCCAAATTGAGCTCAGTTGCATCCTGTTTCCATCAATCGTCCTTGAGATGTTTCTACAACTTGATTGGAGTCCACCTGTGGTAAATTCAATTGATTGGACATGATTTGGAAAGGCACACAGCTGTCTATATAAGGTCCCACAGTCTTTGCAAAAACCAAGCCATGAGGTCAAAGGGATTGTCCGTAGCGCTCCGAGACCAGATTGTATAGAGGGACAGATCTGGGGAAGGGTCCGGAAACTTTCCGCAGCATTGAAGGTCCCCAGAACACAGTGGCCTCCATAATTCTTAAATGGAAGAAGTTTGGAACCACCAAGACTCTTCCTAGAGCTGTCCGCCCGGCCAAACTGAGCAATCGGGGGAGAAGGGCCTTGGTCAGGGAGGTGACCAAGAACCCAATGGTCACTCTGACAGAGCTCCAGAGTTCCTCTGTGGAGATGGTTGTCCTTCTGGAAGGTTCTCCCATCTCTGCAGCGCTCCACCAATCAGGCCTTTTATGGTAGAGTGGCCAGACGAAACCACTCCTCAGTAAAAGGCACATGTCAGCCTGCTTGGAGTTTGCCAAAAGGCACCTAACGGACTCTCAGACCATGAGAAACAAGATTCTCTGGTCTGATGAAACCAAGATTGAACTCTTTGGCCTGAATGCCAAGCGTCACGTCTGGAAGAAACCTGGCACCATCCCTACGGTGGAGCATGGTGGTGGCAGCATCATGCTGTAGGGATGTTTTTCAGCGACAGGGACTGGGAGACTAGTCAGGATCGAGGAAAAGATGAACGGAGCAAAGTACAGAGAGATCCCTGATGAAAACCTGCTCCAGAGCGCTCAGGACCTCAGACTGGGGCGAAGGTTCACCTTCCAACAGGACAACGACCTTAAGCACACAGCCAAGACAGCGCAGGAGTGGCTCCCTGAGAAGTCTCTGAATGTCCTTGAGTGGCCCAGCCAGAGCCCGGACTTGAACCCGATGTAACATTTCTGGAGAGACCTGAAAATAGCTGTGCAGCAACGCTCCCCATCCAACCTGACAGAGCTCGAGAGGATCTGCAGAGAAGAATGGGAGAAACTCCCCAAATACAGGTGTGCCAAGCTTGTAGCATCATACCCAAGAAGACTCGAAGCTGGGTGAAATACCACAGTGTGCAATCACAGCAGCAATATTTGTGACCTGTTGCCACAAGAAAAGGGCAACCAGTGAAGAACAAACACAATTGTAAATACAACCCATATTTATGTTTATTTATTTTCCCTTTTGTACTTTAACTATTTGCACATCATTACAACACATTTGAAATGTCTTTATTATTTTGGAACTTTTGTGAGTGTAATGTACTGTAAATGATTTGTTTATTATCTATTTCATGTAAACATATATTTCCCATGCCAATAAAGCAGAGAGAGAATCTGTATTGTTCCTTTTCCCATGCAGAATGAGGACTTCACATTGCCTAACACAGTACAGATATGTTTTGATATCAAATGAAACTGCCTAACACAGGACAAATGTCCTGATTTATTACTAAACTCAGCAAAAAAATGTAACGTTCTCTCACTGTCAACTGCGTTTATTTTCAGCAAACTTAACATTTGTAAATTTTTATATGAACATAACAAGATTCAACATCTGAAACATAATCTGAACAAGTTCAACAGACATGTGACTAACAGAAATTGAATAATGTGTCCCTGAACAAAGGGGGGGGGGGTCAAAATCAAAAGTAACAGTCAGTATCTGGTGTGGCCACCAGCTGCATTAAGTACTGCAGTGCATCTCCTCCTCATGGACTGCACCAGATTTGCCAGTTCTTGCTGTGAGATGTTACCCCACTCTTCCACCAAGGAACCTGCAAGTTCCCGGGACATTTCTGGGGGGAATCCCGGACATCTCTGGGGGAATCAAGCTCAGTCCGATGATGCTGTGACACACCCCCCCAGACCATGACGGACCCTCCACCTCCAAATCGCTCCAGAGTACAGGCCTGGGTGTAACGCTCATTCCTTCGACGATAAACGCGAATCCGACCATCACCCCTGGTGAGACAAAACCGCGACTTGTCAGAGAAGAGCACTTTTTGCCAGTCCTGTCTGGTCCAGCGACGGTGGGTTTGTGCCCATATGCAACGTTGTTGCCGGTAATGTCTGGTGAGGACCTGCCTTACAACAGGCCTACAAGCCCTCAGTACAGCCTCTCTCAGCCTATTGCGGACATTCTGAGCACTGATGGAGGGATTGTGGGTTCCTGGTGTAACTCGGGTAGTTGTTGTTGCCATCCTGTACCTGTTCTGCAGGTGTGATGTTCGGATGTACCGATCCTGCGCAGGTGTTGTTACACGTGGTCTGCCACTGTGAGGACGATCAGCTGTCTGTCCTGTCTCCCTATAGCTCTGTCTTAGGCGTCTCACAGTACGGACATTGCAATTTATTTCCCTGGCCACATCTGCAGTCCTCATGCCTCCTTGCAGCATGCCTAAGGCACATTCATGCAGATGAGCAGGGACCCTGGGCATCTTTCTTTTGGTGTTTTTCAGAGTCAGTAGAAAGGCCTCTTTAGTGTCCTAAGTTTTCATAACTGTGACCTTAATTGCCTACTGTCTGTAAGCTGTTAGGGTCTTAATGACCGTTCTGAATGCAACATACTAAACCCTGTTTCTAAAGTCCTATCGGTTACTATCGGTTACAGACATGAATCCTTTCTCTCATTTCTCCACAGCTTGCTCACAGACTAAAGGTATCAGCTTTTCATCTCTTTTTTGTGGGAGTGGGGGGGGCTGGCTTGTTAGATAGATGTTGCTGTCTCTGTCTCCCATTTCAACCTAACCATAACCTCGTCCCCAGGCTATTGCACAGTAGGATATCACCCATTCACACAGTAGGATATCACACAGTAGGATATCACCCATTCACACATGGGATATCACACATGGGATATCACCCATTCACAAAGTAGGATATCACCCATTCACACATGGGATATCACCCATTCACACAATATGATATCACCCATTCACACATGGGATATCACCCATGCACGCATGGGATATCACCCATTCGCACATGGGATATCACCCATTCGCACATGGGATATCACCCATTCACACATGGGATATCACCCATTCACACAGTAGGATATCACCCATTCACACAGTAGGATATCACCCATTCACACAGTAGGATATCACCCATTCACACATGGGATATCACCCATTCACGCATGGGATATCACCCATTCACGCATGTGGTATCACCCATTCACACAGTAGGATATCACCCATTCACACATGGGATATCACCCATTCAAAGTTGGCCTTAGTGGGAGTGGCCATAGAATTCTATGGGAGTGACCTTCTGATCAAAGTATTTGTCATTACTTAATTTTAGCAAATCACACGACTATGAGGCGTGGGGAGGGTTAGGGGGAAGGTGTTGTGGCAGATGATTGGTTGGTAGATTAAGCCAATTACTGCCTATGCACCGGGAGCGTCTCCCGGCTTTCTGTATTGGCTAACGATGGTCCACCAGACTCGTCGCGCATTTAGGCGGAAGTGTCTAACACCTAGCACCCTATCCCTAACACCTAGCACCCTATCCCTAACACCTAGCACCCTATCCCTAACACCTAGCACCCTATCCCTAACACCTAGCACCCTATCCCTAACACCTAGCACCCTAACACCTAGCACCCTAACACCTAGCACCTTGTCTCTAACACCCAGCTCTATTTACATAACTCTACAATAATCAGGGTATTTACATAACTACCATATTCAGTGTGTTTACATAACTACCATAATCAGGGTATTTACATAACTACCATAATCAGGGTATTTACATAACTACCATAATCAGGGTATTTACATAACTACCATAATCAGGGTATTTACATAACTACCATATTCAGGGTATTACATAACTACCATATTCAGTGTGTTTACATAACTACCATAATCAGGGTATTTACATAACTACCATAATCAGGGTATTTACATAACTACCATAATCAGGGTATTACATAACTACCATATTCAGGGTATTACATAACTACCATAATCAGGGTATTACATAACTCTACAATAATCAGGGTATTTACATAACTACCATATTCAGTGTGTTTACATAACTACCATATTCAGTGTGTTTACATAACTACCATATTCAGTGTGTTTACATAACTACCATATTCAGTGTGTTTACATAACTACCATAATCAGGGTATTTACATAACTACCATAATCAGGGTATTACATAACTCTACAATAATCAGGGTATTTACATAACTACCATATTCAGTGTGTTTACATAACTACCATATTCAGTGTGTTTACATAACTACCATATTCAGTGTGTTTACATAACTACCATATTCAGTGTGTTTACATAACTACCATAATCAGGGTATTTACATAACTACCATAATCAGGGTATTTACATAACTACCATAATCAGGGTATTTACATAACTACCATATTCAGTGTGTTTACATAACTACCATAATCAGGGTATTTACATAACTACCATAATCAGGGTATTTACATAACTACCATAATCAGGGTATTTACATAACTACCATAATCATGGTATTTACATAACTACCATAATCAGGGTATTTACATAACTACCATAATCAGGGTATTTACATAACTACCATAATCAGGGTATTTACATAACTACCATAATCAGGGTATTTACATAACTACCATAATCAGGGTATTTACATAACTACCATAATCAGGGTATTTACATAACTACCATAATCAGGGTATTTACATAACTACCATAATCAGGGTATTTACATAACTACCATAATCAGGGTATTTACATAACTAACATAATTATTTCCATCACTGTTAAATCTATTCCACATAAAGACCAATTACCAGAAACTCAATGAACTAAATTACACGAATTGATAATACTATAACGTTGAAAAATACACTCTTAACAACTAAAGAGGGAATAAATGGCCCCGGAGGTTCCTATGAAGTCTTCCAGTATGGACTACTAGGTAATAGACAGATTACTCAGTTTAATAGCTGAGTCATTACACACCAATGAATGAATAGTCAGTGTTCAGGCATGTGTTCAGCAGGAACTGTTATCGGTGAGCAGTGAGGACATCTTTCTGAAACCTCTCGGACTCCCTGCTGGTGGGAAAGATCAGCTGACAAATCTATAACACGTCGACAGACAGATCACAAGACCAGATGTTCATTGGTTGAAAAAAACCAGAACAGAATAGACAAACACAGATCACTAGTAAAATAGAAACACAGACAGACTGGAATCGATGGTTGCTGTGCTGCAGTCTTCGTGTCAGTGTGCCACTCTGCTGTTAGCTTAGCTTGCTGCTATTAATACCTTCTGCCCTGTGCCTGTCCCAGACGTGGGTTCAAACACTATTTAAAAAATATTTGAAATACTTTGACCGTTAGCTTTAGCCTGCCTAGAGGCCCAGGTGGGAGTAGGTTCAGTTGTACGACTATTTTGCAGACAGACAAGCTTAATCAAGCCCAGCTAATGTATTTTAAATGATATCGAATATAATTTGAACCCAGGTGTGGCCTGTGCATTGCTGCACCCACCCAGTCTCTTATTTATATCCTGTGCCCGTCAGGAGAGATCTCCTACTACAGCAGCAGACTATTGGTTGTCTTGTAAATGATTTGCCAATGCTGCACCCACCCAGGCCTCTGACTGTATGTACACTGAGCTCCAAATGTATAGGGGCATAGTGACACATTTTAGCATTGTATATCATAACCCCAAGACATGCTAACCTCTCACCATTACAATAACAGGGGAGGTTAGCCTTTTATATTATAGCCCCAAGACATGCTAACCTCTCACCATTACAATAACAGGGGAGGTTAGCCTTTTATATCATACCCCCAAGACATGCTAACCTCTCACCACTACAATAACAGGGGAGGTTAGCCTTTTATATCATACCCCCAAGACATGCTAACCTCTCACCACTACAATAACAGGGGATGTTAGCCTTTTATATCATACCCCCAAGACATGCTAACCTCTCACCATTACAGTAACAGGGGAGGTTAGCCTTTTATATCATACCCCCAAGACGTGCTAACCTCTCACCATTACCAATAACAGGGGAAGTTAGCCTTTTATATCATACCCCCAAGACATGCTAACCTCTCACCATTACAGTAACAGGGGAGGTTAGCCTTTTATATCATACCCCCAAGACGTGCTAACCTCTCACCATTACCAATAACAGGGGAGGTTAGCCTTTTATATCATACCCCCAAGACATGCTAACCTCTCACCATTACAATAACAGGGGAGGTTAGCCTTTTATATCATACCCCCAAGACATCCTAACCTCTCACCATTACAATAACAGGGGAGGTTAGCCTTTTATATCATATCCCCAAGACATGCTAACCTCTCATCATTACAATAACAGGGGAGGTTAGCCTTTTATATCATACCCCCAAGACATGCTAACCTCTCACCATTACAATAACAGGGGAGGTTAGCCTTTTATATCATATCCCCAAGACATGCTAACCTCTCATCATTACAATAACAGGGGAGGTTAGCCTTTTATATCATATCCCCAAGACATGCTAACCTCTCACCATTACAATAACAGGGGAGGTTAGCATTTTGGGGGGGGTGATATTTGTGTGTCTGTAACTTTCTGTCTCATCATTATTCACGATTCATTCAGGATTATCTGTAATAATGGTAGAATCCACATTAATGTAATCATTGCGTGCTAGGAATATGGGACCAAATACTAAACTTCTGTATACTTTTAATACAAATATAAGTGAATTTGTCCCAATACTTTTGTTCCCCTAAAATGGGAGGGACTATGTACAAAGAGTGCTGTAATTTCTAAACGGTTCACCCGATATGGATGAAAATACCCTCAAATTAAAGCGGACAGTCTGTACTTTTGTCATTGTATCATTTCAAATCCAAAGTGCTGGAGAACAGAGCCAAACCCCCCAAAAATGGGTCACTGTCCCAATACTTTTGGAGCTCACTGTATGTCCTGTCCTGTGTCAGAATGTCAGGGGGAATCTCTGCTAGCATAGCCACCAGCAGACTGCAAGCTGAGGGAATGGGCTCCAACGACCACGCCGTACCTTTCCTTAACCAGGTCAGTTTGTTTGTTTGTTTAATTGTTTTGTTTTGTAACTTTGTGTCCCAAATGGAGCCATATTCCCTTTATAGTGCACTGCGTTTGTCCAGGGCCCTATTCCCTATATAGTGCACTGCATTTGTCCAGGGCCCATAGGGAATAGGGTGCACTACGTTTGCCCAGGGCCCATAGGGAATAGGGTGCACTACATTTGTCCAGGGCCCATAGGGAATAGGGTGCACTACGTTTGTCCAGGGCCCATAGGGAATAGGGTGCACTACGTTTGTCCAGGGCACTATTCCCTATATAGTGCACTACATTTGTCCAGGGCCCATAGGGAATAGGGTGCACTACGTTTGTTCAGGGCCCATAGGGAATAGGGTGCACTACATTTGTTCAGGGCCCATAGGGAATAGGGTGCACTACATTTGTCCAGGGCCCATAGGGAATAGGGTGCACTACATTTGTTCAGGGCCCATAGGGAATAGGGTGCACTGCGTTTGTTCAGGGCCGATAGGGAATAGGGTGCACTACTTTTGTCCAGGGCCCTATTCCCTATATAGTGCACCACATTTGTCCGGGACCAATAGGGAATAGGGTGTCATTTGGAACACAGCCTTTTATGTTATTTACTTACCATCGAGGAAATACCTGTTTAATCATTCAGTATCTGTTTAATGCACATCTTGATTCTGTATTTATTGATGCACAGTGTGAGTTATGTTTATTCAATTCATTCAACCAGGACTATGAGGCTTTGAGGCAGGAGTGTCTGGAGACGGGGTGTCTGTTCCAGGACCCCTACTTCCTAGCCGAGCCTCCCTCTCTGGGCTTCAAGGAACTGGCCCCCTTCTCTGCCAAGACCAGGGATGTGGAATGGATGAGACCCACGGTGAGAGAGGGAAGGAGAGAGAGGGAAGGAGAGAGAGAGGGGGGGGAGAGGGAGAGAGAGAGAGAGCTAGAGAGAGAGGACAGCAACACAATTAAACCCAACCAAATCATGAGAAAACAAAATAATAATTACTTGACACATTGGAATTAATTAACAAAAAAAACAGAGCAAACTAGAATGCTATTTGTCCCTAAACAGAGAGTACACAGTGGCAGAATACCTGACCACTGTGACTGACCCAAACTTAAGGAAAGCTTTGACTATGTACAGACTCAGTGAGTACTGCCTTGCTATTGAGAAAGGCCGCCGTAGGCAGACCTGGCTCTCAAGAGAAGACAGGCTATGTGCTCACTGCCCACAAAATGAGGTGGAAACTGAGCTGCACTTCCTAACGTCCTGCCAAATGTATGACCATATTAGAGACACATATTTCCCTCAGATTACACAGAACCACAAATAATTAGAAAACAAACCCAATTTTGATAAACTCCCATATCTACTGGGTGCAATACCACAGTGTGCCATCACAGCAGCAAAATGTGTGACCTGTTGCCACAAGAAAAGGGCAACCAGTGAAGAACAAACACCATTATAAATACAACCAATATTTATGTTTATTTATTTTCCCTTTTTGAGAGAGAGAGAGAGGGGTGACCACATGTGCTAATTATCTATCTAGTGTACTCTGAACACCTGTGTCTAAGCTAACACGGTGGAGGAAGTGGGTGTAGTTGGTCGGCTGTCTGCTTCAGGAAGTTAATAAATTTTTATTTGAAAGATTCTTTCTCGCTAATATGAAAGATAAGTGGGCAAATCAGCATATGTTTCAAACTGTTTCACAACCGTTGACGATTAACGTTTCTAAACGTTAAAACACAGTATCAGGAATTGTAGTTCACACAGAGCCAACCGAAGCTAACCGCTGAAAACCCTACGGAGAAGAAGAGGTTTTCAGAGCAAAATTGACCCGTGATACATCACAGTTTGGATGCTGTCTACAACACGGCCTCTGTCACGCCCTGCACCTGTTACCATTCAAGCACAGGGCAGTCCACGTTCAAATCTAATTTAGGTTGATCCATGTAGTTGTAAAGACAGCTAGATAGTCTAGCCCACACGCTGCATGCCTGTCACACCCTACTCCTGCACTTGTTGTATGGCTGGCATGTGGGACCGACTGGCAGTATGGGACAAGTAGAGACAAGAAGAGGAGGGAACCTCTCAGTCCAATAAAGACCAATCAGTGCAGCTGTTGACCAGGTTTCCTCTGACCACTTCCTAGATTTGCCACTTGTTTACCTGAGTTACATATTATGTTCTAGAATTACTCAAGAGCCAGATATGCTCAGCTGTCCGAACAACTAGAAGCATCAGTGATAAAAATAGACAGAGTATAAATGTTGTATCTGTAATGTATTGTAAATGAAGTTGACACTCCCATAGGGAAAAGACAGCCCAAGAATGGCTGTTTGCTGAGCCGTCCCTCTCCCCAACAGTCTACTGTAAATGACTCTTACCATAGTCTAATGTAATCCTCCCCTTTCCTTCCCTCCAGGAGCTGACAGACGACCCTCAGTTCATCCTGGGAGGAGCTACCAGAACAGACATCTGCCAGGGAGCTCTAGGTGAGTTCTGATTGGCCAGGGAAAAGCTCTCGGTGAGTTCTGATTAGCCAGGGAGCTTAACGTGAGTTCTGATTGGCCAGGGCCTACCTCTGGGTGAGTTCTGATTGGCCACGGACTACCTCTGGGTGAGTTCTGATTGGCCAGGAACAAGTTCTCTGAGTTCTGATTGGCCAGGGAGCTCTACGTGAGTTCTGATTGGACAGAGACTACCTCTGGGGGAGTTCTGATTGGCCAGGAACAAGCTCTCTGAGTTCTGATTGGCCAGGGAACTCTACGTGAGTTCTGATTGGACAGAGACTTCCTCTGGGTGAGTTCTGATTGGCCAGGAACAAGCTCTCGGAGTTCTGATTGGCCAGGGAGGTGAGTTCTATTAATGACCCAGACTGTGGCTGTATAGGAGGTTACTAGCTACGTTAGTGAGGGAGTTCTATTAATGACCCAGACTGTGGCTGTATAGGAGGTTACTAGCTACGTTAGTGAGGGAGTTCTATTAATGACCCAGACTGTGGCTGTATAGGAGGTTACTAGCTACGTTAGTGAGGGAGTTCTATTAATGCCCCAGACTGTGGCTGTATAGGAGGTTACTAGCTACGTTAGTGAGGGAGTTCTATTAATGCCCCAGACTGTGGCTGTATAGGAGGTTACTAGCTACGTTAGTGAGGGAGTTCTATTAATGACCCAGACTGTGGCTGTATAGGAGGTTACTAGCTACGTTAGTGAGGGAGTTCTATTAATGACCCAGACTGTGGCTGTATAGGAGGTTACTAGCTACGTTAGTGAGGGAGTTCTATTAATGCCCCAGACTGTGGCTGTATAGGAGGTTACTAGCTACGTTAGTGAGGGAGTTCTATTAATGCCCCAGACTGTGGCTGTATAGAAGGTTAATAGCTACGTTAGTGAGGGAGTTCTATTAATGCCCCAGCATGCTTCAGGTGGAGCGGGTTGATCTCATTCCTTTTGGAACCCTCCCTCCTGGTCGTGAGCCAGGTGCCACGTTTTGACCTGGTGGCAAAGACGGATCCACTTAAATGTGACGTAGGTTTAGCACATGGAGTAGGATTCTGTGTTGAGTTCTGATTGGACAGGGAGCTCTACGTGAGTTCTGATTGGCCAGGGAGCTCTACGTGAATTCTGATTGGACAGGGAGCTCTACGTGAGTTCTGATTGGACAGGGACACAATAGGATTCTGTGTTTTCACATGCAAAAGGAATTTGCCTTCCCAATTACAATTCAAACATTTATTTTATGCAAAAGAGATGTATGTTTCTGAATGATGCACCATGTTGACAACATGGCCGAGCGGTACAGATTACTGTTCTATTTGAACAGGGCGCTCCTCCCTCCCGTCACAGTCCATAGCCCGGTCCACCTCGGGTCAGCTTCATCCCTCAATAGAATGGCCCTCCAGTAAAAGTCACCTGTCCCTGTCTGAAGATGGAAACTGTGTGAATGGCTAATAAATAAAGGACTGCCGGCGCTACAAAAGGTTGCTATGGGGTGTTTATGTTGCTATGGGGATGTTTATGTTGCTATGGGGTGTTTATGTTGCTATGGGGTGTTTATGTTGCTATGGGGTGTTTATCTTGCTATGGGGGTGTTTATGTTGCTATGGGGGTGTTTATGTTTCTATGGAAGTGTTTATGTTGCTATGGGGGTGTTTATGTTGCTATGGGGGTGTTTATGTTGCTATGGGGGTGTTTATGTTGCTATCGGGGTGTTTATGTTGCTATGGGGTGCTTGTCTAGCTAAATAGATACTACTAGAAGTTAGAGCTGGGCGATACGGACAAAAATCCATAAATCCGTAAATTGTCTGAGTTGATACAATAACAATAAATATAATTATACTTTATAACATTAATGTGTACCACAGGTTTTATTTTATTATCTTCTAAACTAATACTACTAGTTTGTCCGATTTAACAATCACCCATATTAGCACATGGATTTCATTTCAAACTTGAAATTTCTCCAGTATTAGGCTACTTACCATAATGAACCTTACTGTATCAGCAGAATGCCTGCGACAAGAGGTTGTTATGGTTTCAACTGTCCCGGCTCTACTTGAAGTAATAAGAGGGAAGGGGACATCTTTAAACACTTCTAGAGGAAAGGGGACATCTTTAAACACGTCTAGAGGGAAGGGGACATCTTTAAACACTTCTAGAGGAAAGGGGACATCTTTAAACACTTCTAGAGGAAAGGGGACATCTTTAAACACTTCTAGAGGGAAGGGGACATCTTTAAACACTTCTAGAGGAAAGGGGACATCTTTAAACACTTCTAGAGGAAAGGGGACATCTTTAAACACTTCTAGAGGGAAGGGGACATCTTTAAACACTTCTAGAGGAAAGGGGACATCTTTAAACACTTCTAGAGGAAAGGGGACATCTTTAAACACGTCTAGAGGAAAGGGGACATCTTTAAACACGTCTAGAGGAAAGGGGACATCTTTAAACACTTCTAGAGGAAAGGGGACATCTTTAAACACGTCTAGAGGAAAGGGGACATCTTTAAACACTTCTAGAGGGAAGGGGACATCTTTAAACACTTCTAGGGGGAAGGGGACATCTTTAAACACTTCTAGAGGAAAGGGGACATCTTTAAACACTTCTAGAGGGAAGGGGACATCTTTAAACACTTCTAGAGGGAAGGGGACATCTTTAAACACGTCTAGAGGAAAGGGGACATCTTTAAACACTTCTAGAGGAAAGGGGACATCTTTAAACACGTCTAGAGGGAAGGGGACATCTTTAAACACTTCTAGAGGAAAGGGGACATCTTTAAACACGTCTAGAGGGAAGGGGACATCTTTAAACACTTCTAGAGGAAAGGGGACATCTTTAAACACTTCTAGAGGAAAGGGGACATCTTTAAACACGTCTAGAGGAAAGGGGACATCTTTAAACACTTCTAGAGGAAAGGGGACATCTTTAAACACTTCTAGAGGGAAGGGGACATCTTTAAACACGTCTAACGTCTAATAGCCCACTAGCTGAAAGTCTCTTTGCTAAAACCCCAATAGCCTCGTCCTTGACTTGTACAAGATGGAAGGAGAACCAGAATCACATTTACATTTGGTTTGTTTTAATTGCAGACGCTCTTATCCAGAGTGACTTAGTCAGTGCATTCAACTTAAAGTAGCTAGGTAAGACAACCGCGTAATCTTGCCGTCTTCTCTTTCCTCCCCCGTTTTTTACACTGATGCTACTCGCTGTTTATTATCTATGCATAGTCACTTTACAAATTACCTCGACTAACCTGTACCCCCGCACATTGACTCGGTAATGGTACTCCCTGTATATAGTCTCGCTATTGTTAGTTTATTGTGTTACTTTTTGATTGATTTACTTTTTTAAACTTTAGTTTACCTTAGCCGTCTTCTCCCCCTCTCCTCTCAGTGATAGTGCCTTCTTCTCCCCCTATCACTGAGAGGAGAGGAGAGGGTGATAGTGACGTGACGTCTTCTCCCCCTCTTCTCTCAGTGATAGTGCCGTCTTCTCCCACTCTCCCATCAGTAATAGTGCCGTCTTCTCCCCCTCTCCTATCAGTGATAGTGCCGTCTTCTCCTCCTCTCAGTAATAGTGCCGTCTTCTCCCCCTCTCCTATCAGTGATAGTGCCGTCTTCTCCCCCTCTCCTATCAGTGATAGTGCCGTCTTCTCCTCCTATCAGTGATAGTGCCGTCTTCTCCTCCTCTCAGTGATAGTGCCGTCTTCTCCCCCTCTCCTATCAGTGATAGTGCCGTCTTCTCCCCCTCTCCTCTCAGTAATAGTGCCGTCTTCTCCCCCTCTCCTATCAGTAATAGTGCCGTCTTCTCCCCCTCTCCTATCAGTGATAGTGCCGTCTTCTCCTCCTCTCAGTGATAGTGCCGTCTTCTCCCCCTCTCCTATCAGTGATAGTGCCGTCTTCTCCCCCTCTCCTCTCAGTAATAGTGCTGTCTTCTCCCCCTCTCCTATCAGTAATAGTGCCGTCTTCTCCCCCTCTCCTATCAGTGATAGTGCCGTCTTCTCCTCCTCTCAGTGATAGTGCCGTCTTCTCCTCCTCTCAGTGATAGTGCCGTCTTCTTCCCCTCTCCTCTCAGTGATAGTGCCATCTTCATCCCCTCTCCTCTCAGTGATAGTGCTGTCTTCTCCCCCTACCAGTGATAGTGCCGTCTTCTCCCCCTCTCCTCTCAGTGATAGTGCCGTCTTCTCCCCCTCTCCTCTCAGTGATAGTGCCGTCTTCTCCCCCTCTCCTCTCAGTGATAGTGCCGTCTTCTCCCCCTCTCCTCTCAGTGATAGTGCCGTCTTCTCCTCCTCTCAGTGATAGTGCCGTCTTCTCCTCCTCTCAGTGATAGTGCCGTCTTCTCCCCCTCTCCTCTCAGTGATAGTGCCGTCTTCCCCCCCTCTCCTCTCAGTGATAGTGCTGTTTTCTCCCCCTCTCCTCTCAGTGATAGTGCCTTCTCCCCCTCTCCTCTCAGTGATAGTGCCTTCTTCTCCCCCTCTCCTCTCAGTGATAGTGCCTTCTTCTCCCCCTCTCCTCTCAGTGATAGTGACGTCTTCTCCCCCTCTCCTCTCAGTGATAGTGCCGTCTTCTCCTCCTCTCAGTGATATTGCCGTCTTCTCCCCCTCTCCTATCAGTGATAGTGCCTTCTTCTCCCCCTCTCCTCTCAGTGATAGTGACGTCTTCTCCCCCTCTCCTCACAGTGATAGTGCCGTCTTCTCCTCCTCTCAGTGATATTGCCGTCTTCTCCCCCTCTCCTCTCAGTGATAGTGACGTCTTCTCCCCCTCTCCTATCAGTGATAGTGCCTTCTTCTCCCCCTCTCCTCTCAGTGATAGTGCCGTCTTCTCCTCTCAGTGATATTGCCGTCTTCTCCCCCTCTCCTCTCAGTGATAGTGCCGTCTTCTCCTCCTCTCAGTGATAGTGCCGTCTTCTCCTCCTCTCAGTGATAGTGCCGTCTTCTCCTCCTCTCAGTGATAGTGCCGTCTTCTCCCCCTCTCCTATCAGTGATAGTGCCGTCTTCTCCTCCTCTCAGTGATATTGCCGTCTTCTCCCCCTCTTCTATCAGTGATAGTGCCTTCTTCTCCCCCTCTCCTCTCAGTGATAGTGCCTTCTTCTCCCCCTCTCCTCTCAGTGATAGTGCCTTCTTCTCCCCCTCTCCTCTCAGTGATAGTGCCGTCTTCTCCTCCTCTCAGTGATCGTGCCGTCTTCTCCCCCTCTCCTATCAGTGATAGTGCCTTCTTCTCCCCCTCTCCTCTCAGTGATAGTGCCTTCTTCTCCCCCTCTCCTCTCAGTGATAGTGCCGTCTTCTCCTCCTCTGTGATATTGCCGTCTTCTCCCCCTCTCCTATCAGTGATAGTGCCTTCTTCTCCCCCTCTCCTCTGTGATAGTGCCTTCTTCTCCCCCTCTCCTCTCAGTGATAGTGCCGTCTTCTCCTCCTCTCAGTGATATTGCCGTCTTCTCCCCCTCTCCTATCAGTGATAGTGCCTTCTTCTCCCCCTCTCCTCTCAGTGATAGTGCCGTCTTCTCCCCCTCTCCTCTCAGTGATAGTGCCGTCTTCTCCCTCTCTCCTATCAGTGATAGTGCCGTCTTCTCCTCCTATCAGTGATAGTGCCGTCTTCTCCCCCTCTCCTATCAGTGATAGTGCCGTCTTCTCCCCCTCTCCTATCAGTGATAGTGCCGTCTTCTCCCCCTCTCCTCTCAGTGATAGTGCCGTCTTCTCCCCCTCTCCTCTCAGTGATAGTGCCGTCTTCTCCCCCTCTCCTATCAGTGATAGTGCCGTCTTCTCCCCCTCTCCTATCAGTGATAGTGCCGTCTTCTCCTCCTCTCAGTGATAGTGCCGTCTTCTCCCCCTCTCCTATCAGTGATAGTGCCGTCTTCTCCCCCTCTCCTATCAGTGATAGTGCCGTCTTCTCCCCCTCTCCTCTCAGTGATAGTGCCGTCTTCTCCTCCTCTCAGTGATAGTGCCGTCTTCTCCCCCTCTCCTATCAGTGATAGTGCCGTCTTCTCCCCCTCTCCTATCAGTGATAGTGCCGTCTTCTCCTCCTCTCAGTGATAGTGCCGTCTTCTCCCCCTCTCCTATCAGTGATAGTGCCGTCTTCTCCCCCTCTCCTATCAGTGATAGTGCCGTCTTCTCCCCCTCTCCTATCAGTGATAGTGCCACACACCACAGCCATATAATATCTCATCCAGATCTTTGCCTTGCTTCCATCCATATTTACAACATGCTTTTACAAGACCTCAGTCACCACTGTGAGGCCTGTCTAATTTGCCTCCATTAAAGTAAAGTGCTGTACTGTGGTAGCTGTCCAAAGAAATCAAACGCCAAAAAATGTACCACGTTCACATGTTCAAGTGAATGTGGAAAATGCTCTTCCATAGAACGGAGTTGGACTATGGGGCAGGACAGTAGGTAATAGTAGGTAGTAACGGTAGTACTTGGTTGTTAGTGCAGCTTTCTTCCTAGAGGGACTAACGCCATACTAATGCCCTGGACCAGAGCTGGGTGGGCCCTGGACCAGAGCTGGGTGGGCCCTGGACCAGAGCTGGGTGGGCCCTGGACCAGAGCTGGATGGGCCTTGGCTGACAACCATACACAAGCACACCCTGGTACACACTCCACCTGCTGGACATTCTAGTTAAATGATTGCAACAATCTCTCTCTCTGTCTATCTGTCTTATCCTCCCTCCCTCCCCCTCTTTCTGTCCCTCCCTCTCTCTCACTCTCCTCTCTTTCTCCCCTCTCTCTCACTCCCCTCTCTTTCTCCCCTCTCTCTCTCCCTCCTCCCTCCATCAGGTGATTGCTGGCTCCTAGCAGCCATAGCCTCTCTAACCCTCAATGAGAGGCTGCTCCACCGAGTGGTCCCACATGGTCAGTCCTTCCAAGAGGGCTATGCTGGGATCTTCCACTTTCAGGTATGACTACGCACGCACACACGTGATGGCGCCAATGGGTAGGGCTGCCGTCTTATCGGCCCTCAACCAATCATGCTATTTTGTTTGTTTTTTCGTGTTGTTCGTAACTTGTTTTGTACACAATGTTGCTGCTACCGTCTCCTATGACCGAAAATAACTTCTTAACATCAGAACTGGGATTGCTCACCTCAAACTGGATGAAGAGTTTTTCTTCAATGAGTCGGACATCGAGGGATATACTGTTGACACCCGACCAGGCCCCGATCCCCGTGATTCGCTAAAGAAGGAAACTGAGATTTCGAGGCAAAAGATCAGGGTGTCTTGTGAGGACCAGGCGAATCTGCCCTTGCCTTCCGTTCTGCTAGCTAACGTTCAATCACTGGAAAATAAATGGGATGGACTGAAAGCACGTATATCCTACCAACGGGACATTAAAAACTGTAATATTTTATGCTTCACCGAGTCGACGACGACATTAAGAACATAGAGCTGGCGGGTTATACACTATCGGCATGACAGATCAGCAGCTTCTGGTAAGACGCGGGGGCCTAGGCTTTTATGTAAACAACAGCTGGTGCACGATATCTAAGGAAGTCTCAAAGTTTTGCTCGCCTGAGGTAGAGTATCTTCTGATAAGCTGTAGACCACAGTATTTACCCAGAGAGTTTTCATCTGTATTTTTCGGAGCTGTCTACATACCAGCACAGAGCGAGGTTGGAACTTTTATCCCCTTTTTCAGGACCCTGTCTTTCAAAGATAATTCATGAAAAATCCAAATAACTTCACAGATCCTCATTGTAAAGGGTTTAAACACTGTTTCCCATGCGTGTTCAATGAACCATAAACAATTAATGAACATGCACCTGTGGAACGGTCGTTAAGACCCTAACAGCTTACAGACGGTAGGCAATAATGGTGACAGTTATGAAAACTTAAGACACTAAAGAGGCCTTTCTACTGACTCTGAAAAACACCAAAAGAAAGATGCCCAGGGTCCCTGCTCATCTGCGTGAACGTGCCTTAGGCATGCTGCAAGGAGGCATGGGGACTGCAGATGTAACCAGGGCAATAAGTTGCAATGTCTGTACTGTGAGATGCCTAAGACAGCACTACAGGGAGACAGGACGGACAGCTGATCATCCTCGCAGTGGCAGACCACGTGTAACAACTCCTGCACAGGATCGGTACATCCGAACATCACACCTGTAGGACAGGTACAGGATGGCAACAACAACTGCCTGAGTTACAACAGGAATGCACAATCCCTCCATCAGTGCTCAGACTGTCTGCAATAGGCTGAGAGAGGCTGGACTGAGGGCTGTAGGCCTGTTGTAAGGCAGGTCCTCACCAGACATCACCGGCAACAACGTTGCATATGGGCACAAACCCACCGTCGCTGGACCAGACAGGACTGGCAAAAAGTGCTCTTCTGTGACAAGTCGTGGTTTTGTCTCACCGGGGGTGATGGTCGGATTCGCGTTTATCGTCGAAGGAATGAGCGTTACACTGAGGCCTGTACTCTGGAGCGGGATCGATTTGGAGGTGGAGGGTCCGTCATGGTCTGGGGCGGTGTGTCACAGCATCATCGGACTGAGCTTGTTGTCATTGCAGGCAATCTCAATGCTGTGCGTTACAGGGAAGACATCTTCCTCCCTCATGTGGTACCCTTCCTGCAGGCTCATTCTGACATGACTCTCCAGCATGACAATGCCACCAGCCATACTGCTCGTTCTGTGCGTGATTTCCTGCAAGACAGGAATGTCAGTGTTCTGCCATGGCCAGCGAAGAGCCCGGATCTCAATCCCATTGAGCACGTCTGGGACCTGTTGGATCGGAGGGTGAGAACTAGGGCCATCCCCCCCAGAAATGTCCAGGAACTTACAGGTGCCTTGATGGAAGAGTGGGGTAACATCTCACAGCAAGAACTGGCAAATCTGGTGCAGTCCATGAGGAGGAGATACACTGCAGTACTTAATGCAGCTGGTGGCCACACCAGATACTGACTGTTACTTTTGATTTTGACCCCCTCTTTGTTCAGTGACACATAATTAAATTTCTATTAGTCACATGTCTGTGGAACTTGTTCAGTTTATGTCTCAGTTGTTGAATCTTGTTATGTTCATACACATTTTTTCAAATGTTCAGTTTGCTGAAAATAAATGCAGTTGACAGTGAGAAGATGTTTCTTTTTTTGTTGAGTTTAAAACTGCACTAAATGAGCTGTATTCCGCCATAAGCAAACAGGAAAATGCTCATCCAGGGGCGGCGTTCCTAGTGGCCGGTGACAGTAATGCAGGTCAACTTTAATCAGTTTTACCGAATTTCTATCAATATGTTAAATGCGCAACCAGAGGAAAACCACCTTTACTAAACACACAGAGACGCGTACAAAACTCTCCCTCGCCCTCCATTTGGCAAATCTGACCATAACTCTATCCTCCTGATTCCTGCTTACAAGCAAAAATTAAAGCAGAAAGCACCAGTGACTCGGTCTATAAAAAAAGTGGTCAGATGAAGCAGATGCTAAACTACAGGACTGTTTTGCTAGCACAGACCAGTGATGCCAACCTAGCAATTTTGTTGCTAGATTTAGCAACTTTACCCTGGCAACTTTTTTTTTCAAACAGCACCTAGCAACAAATTTATCTACTTTTAAAAATGTATTTGGAACTTTTAGCAACTTTTGAAAAGTGACTCAAACTCTATAATGCATTTTCCCTCTAAATGACACAAAAACTCTGTCACACACTCAGTCACAACACACGTGCCTGGCTGCAAAAGTGCATTGTGAGTGACGTCAGCAGCAGGCGCTCAGCTCGTGCACAGGCAGCAGCAGGCCAGCAGCAATTTCAGCAAATTGCAAATCATTGTTGGCAGCAGTAGTACGGGTTCGACGAGCCAAACCCAATGAATATAGTTGGTCACGAATGTTTGATCTTGAACAGAACTTACAACATCAATCAACATGTCTCAATCAAAATTGTACAGCCAGAAGTTCTGAAAAGAGTGGGAGTATGTACCTGAACAAATGTCAAATCATATTTTTTGCCGAGATGGTCAGTCAATTTAAGTAATGTTATTGTGTATTCTACGTAATGACGCAGTTTTACGTTATCAAGCCATCACAACATCATTTAGCAACTTTTAGCAACAAATCAACCTGCCTCTAGTAACTTACCCTGAAAATTAGTTGGCAACACTGGCACAGACTGGAATATGTTCCGGGATTCTTCCAATGGCATTGAGGAGTACACCACATCAGTCACTGGCTTTATCAATAAGTGCATCGAGGACGTCGACCCCACAGTGACTGTACGTACATACCCCAACCAGAAACCATGGATTATAGGCAACATTCGCACTGAGCTAAAGGGTAGACAAAAGGAACACCTATGTGAGAATGCTATTCATTGACTACAGCTCAGCGTTCAACACCATAGTGCCCTGAAAGCTCATCACCAAGCTAAGAACCTTGGGACTAAACACCTCCCTCTGCAACTGGTTCCTGGACTTCCTGACGGCCCCCACCCCCCCCCCCCCAGGTGGTAAGGGTAGGTAACAACACATCAGCCACGCTGATCCTCAACACGGGGGCCCCTCAGGGCTGCATGCTCAGTCCCTTCCTATACTCCCTGTTCACTCATGACTGCACAGCCAGGCACAACTCCAACACCATCATTAAGTTTGCTGATGACACAACAGTGGTAGGCCTGATAACGACAATGCTGAGACAGCCTATAGGGAGGAGGTCAGAGACCTGACCATGTGGTGCAAGGACAACAACCTTTCCCTCAACGTGATCAAGACAAAGGAGATGATTGTGGACTACAGGAAAAAGAGGACCGAGCACAACCCCATTCTCATCGACAGGGCTGTAATGGAGCAGGTTGAGAACTTCAAGTTCCTTGGTGTTCACATCACCAACAAACTAACATGGTCCAAGCACACCAAGACAGTCGTGAAGAGGGCACGACAAAACCTTTTCCCCCTCAGGAGACTGAGAAGATTTGGCATGGATCCTCAGATCCTCCATTCTTTTACAGCTGCACCATCGAGAGCATCCTGATGGGTTGGATCATTGCCTGGTATGGCAACTGCTCGGCCTCTGACCGCAAGGCACTACAGAGCGTAGTGCGTACGGCCCAGTACATCACCGGGGCCAAGCTTCCTGCCATCCAGGACCTCTATACCAGGCGGTGTCAGAGGAAGGCCCTAAAAATTGTCAAAGACTCCAGCCATCCTAGACATAGACTGTTCTATCTGCTAACGCACGGCAAGCGGTACCTGAGCGCCAAGTCTAGGTCCAAGAGGCTTCTAAACAGCTTCTACCCGCCAAGCCATAAGACTCCTTAATAGCTAATCAAATGGCTACCCCGACTCTGTACCGGTACCCCCTGTATATAGCCCCGCTATTGTTATTTACTGCTGCTCTTTAGTTATTTGTTTTTCTTACCTCTTACTTTTTAAAACTTTTTTTTTTTGGTATTTTGTTAAAACTGCATCGTTGGTTAAGGGCTTGTAAGTAAGCATTTCGCTGTAAGGCTGTTGTGTTTGGCGCATGTGACAAATAAAAAGTTATTTAATGCACGCACACACACAGTCTTGTACAGCTAACCTTGTGGCGACACACAATTCAGTCCCATTCAAAATCATATTTTCCCCTAAACCTAAACCTTAATCCTAATCCTAACCCTAGCTCCTAACCCTAACCCTAGCTCCTAACCCTAGCTCCTAACCCTAGCTCCTAACCCTAGCTCCTAACCCTAGCTCCTAACCCTAGCTCCTAACCCTAGCTCCTAACCCTAGCTCCTAACCCTAAAACTAACCCTAGCTCCTAACCCTAAAATAGCCTATTCTTCCTGTCAGTTTACATGTAAACAACACATACATCCAGGGTTAAAGCATCCTCAGGGCAGGGGTGTCCCAAAAGTCAATATACTTTAAAATGACTAAAACCAAATTGAAACAGTGTAGAAATTATAATGGAGCTACATTCATACAGTTTATTGACTGTCCAGCTCGCTAATAATCACTTGGCAGTCAGGAAGCATCGAATATTCCAAAAACAATGGATGGAGGACTATTTTCCAGCAAATTTTGACGGCAAGGAAATATAAGGACCTCGTTGAGGATTGAATCTGCCCCCCGGGGCAAAATGAGTTTGACACCCCCCCCCGGGGCAAAATGAGTTTGACACCACCTGCTTTAGGGCAATTCCATTATATTAAATTCACCAACTTTTATTCATTCCACTACTGTGGCTTGTGTTAGACTAAGGGTCTGTCTCAATCCACAAGAATACTGCCTTTTTTGAGCATTTCTCAGATATATCATTTAGCAGACTCTTTTATCCAAGCCACTATCCTGACATTGCAAGAGCCATGCTTTACACAGACTGAGATACAGAGGACCTTGAAGGCAGGAAGTTAAGATCACCATTTCTTTTTTTATAAATTGAGACACACTGTAGTTTTCAGGAGAAAACGAACTGTGGTCAGTGTTTTGATACCCAGATGAAGTTGGTTTATGCCCTAAAGCTTGATTGTGGTCCTCTTCAGTTCTGGCAGTTTGGTGAGTGGGTGGACGTGGTGATTGACGACCGGCTGCCAACGAAGGATGGAGAGATCATGTTCGTTCACTCAGCCGAGGGCAATGAGTTCTGGAGCGCCCTGCTGGAGAAGGCCTACGCCAAGTATGTCAACGAGGGCCTGGTCTGTGTCTCAAATGGCACCTTATTCCGTATTTAGTGCACTACTTTTAATCAGGGCCTATGTGTGTGTTGATCATATGAACACTCTCTCTGCCATATAGACTTCATCATGTATACATCTACAGTGAGCTCCACAAGTATTGGGACAGTGACCGATTTTTTGTTGTTGTTTTGGCTCTGTACTGACATCATACAATGACTATGAGGTTACAGTGCAGACGGTCAGCTTTAATTTGAGGGTATTTTCATCCATATCGGGTGAACCGTTTAGAAATTACAGCACTCTTTATACATCGCCCCCTCCATTTTAGAGGACCAAAAGTATTGGGACAAAATATGTGTATGAAAGTATACTGAACAAAAATATAAACGCAACATGTAAAGTGTTGGTCCCATGATTGCATGAGCTGAAATAAAAGATTCCAGAAATTTTCCAAATGCACAAAAAGCTTATTTCTCTCAAACGTTGTGCACAAATTTCTTTACATCCCTGTTAGTGAGCATGTCTCCTTTACCAAGATAATCCATCCACCTGACAGGTGTTGTATATCAAGAAGCTGATTAAACAGCATGATCATTACACAGGTGCACCTTGTGCTGGGGACAATAAAAGGCCACTCTAAAATTGGCAGTTTTGTCACATAACACAATGCCACAGATGCCACAAGTTTTGAGGGAGCGTGCAATTGGCATTCTGACTGCAGGAAGGTCCACCAGAGCTGTTGCCAGAGAATTTAATCGTAATTTCTCTACCATAAACCGCCTCCAAAGTCGTTTTAGAGAATTTGGTGGTACGTCCAACCAGCCTCACAATCGCAGACCACGTGTAACCACACCACACCAGGCCAGGACCTCCACATCTGGCTTCTTCACCTGCTGGATAGTCTGAGTCCAGCCACCCGGACAGCTGATAAAATTGAGGTGTATTTCCGTCTGTAATAAAGCCCTGTAATAAAGCCCTTTTGTGGGGAAAAACGCATTTTGATTGGCTGGGCCTGGCTCCCAAGTGGGTGGGCCAGTATCCCAAGTGGGTGGACCTATGCCCTCCCAGGCCCACCCATGGCTCCGCCCCTGCCCAGTCATGTGAAATCCATAGATTAGGGCCTAATTTATTTATTTCAATTGACTGATTTCCTTATATGAACTGTAACTGAGTAACATCATTGAAATTGTTGCATGTTGTGTTTATATTTTTGTTCAGTATAGTAAAAAGTTTAGTATCTGGTCCCATATTCCTAGCACACAATGATTACTTCAAGTTTGTAACTCTACAAAGTTGTTGGATGTATTTGCTGTTTGTTTTGGTTTTGTTTCAGACTATTTTGTGGCCAATAGAAATTAATGGTAAATAATGTATTGTGTCATTTTGGAGTCACTTTTATCGTAAATAAGAATAGAATATGTTTCTAAACACCTCTACATTAATGTTGATTCTACCATGATTACGGATAATCCTGAATAAATCGTGAATAATGATGAGTGAGAAAGTTACAGGCGCACAAATATCATACCCCCAAGACATGCTAACCTCTCACCATTACAATAACAGGGATGTTAGCCTTTTATATCATAACCCCCAAGACATGCTAACCTCTCACCATTACAATACCAGGAGAGGTTAGCATTTTATATCATAACCCCCAAGACATGCTAACCTCTCACCATTACAATAACAGGGGAGGTTAGCATTTTGGGGGGGGGTTATATTTGTGTGTCTGTAACTTTCTGACTCATCATTCACAATTCATTCAGAATTATCTGTACTAATGGTAGAATCAACATTAATGTAATCATTGGGTGCTAGGAATATGGGACCAAATACTACACCTTTGACTACTTGTATACACATACAGTATGAGTACATTTGTCCCAATACTTTTGGACTATGTACAAAAAGTGCTGTAATTTCTAAACGGTTCACCCGATATGGATGAAAATACCTTCAAATTAAAGCTGACAGTCTGAACTTTAACCTCAATATCCATTGTATCATTTCAAATCGAAATAACTGGAGTACAGAGCCAAAACATCAACAAATAGGTCACTCTCCCAATACTTTTGGAGCTCACTGAATATGACGTGTGTATATGCCTGCATTTATATGTTTATATATCCCTGCATTTATGTGTTTCTACTGTCATTGAATGGTTCCTATGAGGCTCTGTCTGGGGGCAGCATCAGAGGTGAATGGTTCCTATGAGGCTCTGTCTGGGGGCAGCATCAGAGGTGAATGGTTCCTATGAGGCTCTGTCTGGGGGCAGCATCAGAGGATTTATTGTCGATGATAATGACCTGATGAATGTGTATCCCTGTATCTCCCCTGTCACTGTCAGGTTGAATGGTTCCTATGAGGCTCTGTCTGGAGGCAGCACTACAGAAGGCTTTGAGGACTTCACCGGCGGTGTGTCTGAGATGTACGAGCTCCGTAAGGCTCCACGGGACCTGTACAGGATCATCAGCAAAGCCCTGGACAGAGGCTCCTTGCTGGGCTGCTCCATCGACGTGAGTCCCCTGCTCCTCTGATCCTGTCAAAAACACCAGGGTCTCATTCATTAGGGCACATCAATTTAAAATGGTTTTCAACAGAAAACTATTTCAAGCAGTTGTTATTGGACAACTCAAGGTAGTCCCTCCCTATATCTGTCCGTTTTCTTCCGTTTTGGTGCCTTATCAATACGGCACTGGGGATAGTTTGATGTATCTACTTCATGAAGAACATTATCATAAACTTTATAATTTATAACATTAACATTGTAGTCAATACATCCTTTATATCAAATCATGCTGATTCAGATGCATCATGGGTCTTGTATTCCTCTGACTCTATTTTGTGACTACAGATCACCAGTGCCTTTGACATGGAGTCTGTGACGTTCAAGAAGCTGGTGAAAGGTCATGCTTACTCAGTCACCGGCCTAAAGAAGGTAGGTTAAGCCTCCGTAAATAGAATAAACTAGGAAGCCTGGTTTCACCTGGGTCTGAGTCCAGTGTATCTGGGTCTTTCAGACCCTGCTTTGGAACCCCCGTCTCCTAGGAAGCCTGGTTTCACCTGGGTCTGAGTCCAGTGTATCTGGGTCTTTCAGACCCTGCTTTGGAACCCCCGTCTCCTAGGAAGCCTGGTTTCACCTGGGTCTGAGTCCAGTGTATCTGGGTCTTTCAGACCCTGCTTTGGAACCCCCGTCTCCTAGGAATCCTGGTTTCACCTGGGTCTGAGTCCAGTGTATCTGGGTCTTCCAGACCCTGCTTTGGAACCCCCGTCTCCTAGGAATCCTGGTTTCACCTGGGTCTGAGTCCAGTGTATCTGGGTCTTTCAGACCCTGCTTTGGAACCCCCGTCTCCTAGGAAGCCTGGTTTCACCTGGGTCTGAGTCCAGTGTATCTGGGTCTTTCAGACCCTGCTTTGGAACCCCCGTCTCCTAGGAAGCCTGGTTTCACCTGGGTCTGAGTCCAGTGTATCTGGGTCTTTCAGACCCTGCTTTGGAACCCCCGTCTCCTAGGAAGCCTGGTTTCACCTGGGTCTGAGTCCAGTGTATCTGGGTCTTGCAGACCCTGCTTTGGAACCCCGGTCTCCCTGGTCTCTGTCTTTTAATGTTAGTGTTTCTATGTAGACTGGGTTTTATCGTTGTACTGCATATGTGTGATTATGTCCTGCTCCAGGTGGACTACCAGAGTCAGGTGGAGAGGCTGATCAGGGTGAGGAACCCCTGGGGACAGGTGGAGTGGACTGGCGCCTGGAGTGACAAGTGAGCATAACAGAACAACTACTCGGTCCACATTCACAACCAACATATTTACACCCTAACCTAGAACTAAACCCCCAGTTTCACCACAAACCTCAACTGTTGCTTACACATTCATAACGTTTCCGTCGTAGGTTGTAGTAGATTCTGTTTCTCAGTGTACTGTCGGTCTCCCTATGTGTAGTCGATTGATTGTTTCATTGATCGATTGCTCTGTTCTTGTCTCCCTGGCTGTGTCCAGTTCTCCTGAGTGGGATGAGTTGGACCCATCTGAGAGAGAGGACCTGCATCTAAAGATGGAGGATGGCGAGTTCTGGTAGGATGACGAGCATGATTACATGCTGAGTTCTGGTAGGATGAACAGCATGATTACATGCTGAGTTCTGGTAGGATGAACAGCAGGATTACATGCTGAGTTCTGGTAGGATGAACAGCAGGATTACATGCTGAGTTCTGGTAGGATGAACAGCATGATTACATGCTGAGTTCTGGTAGGATGAACAGCATGATTACATGCTGAGTTCTGGTAGGATGAACAGCATGATTACATGCTGAGTTCTGGTAGGATGAACAGCATGATTACATGCTGAGTTCTGGTAGGATGAACAGCATGATTACATGCTGAGTTCTGGTAGGATGAACAGCAGGATTACATGCTGAGTTCTGGTAGGATGAACAGCATGATTACATGCTGAGTTCTGGTAGGATGAACAGCATGATTACATGCTGAGTTCTGGTAGGATGAACAGCATGATTACATGCTGAGTTCTGGTAGGATGAACAGCATGATTACATGCTGCCCTCTGGTAGGATGAACAGCATGATTACATGCTGCCCTCTGGTAGGATGAACAGCATGATTACATGCTGCCCTCTGGTAGGATGAACAGCATGATTACATGCTGCCCTCTGATAGGATGAACAGCAGGATTACATGCTGAGTTCTGGTAGGATGAACAGCATGATTACATGCTGCCCTCTGATAGGATGAACAGCATGATTACATGCTGAGTTCTGGTAGGATGAACAGCATGATTACATGCTGAGTTCTGGTAGGATCAACAGCATGATTACATGCTGAGTTCTGGTAGGATGAACAGCATGATTACATGCTGCCCTCTGGTAGGATGAACAGCATGATTACATGCTGAGTTCTGGTAGGATGAACAGCATGATTACATGCTGAGTTCTGGTAGGATGAACAGCATGATTACATGCTGAGTTCTGGTAGGATGAACAGCATGATTACATGCTGAGTTCTGGTAGGATGAACAACATGATTACATGCTGAGTTCTGGTAGGATGAACAACATGATTACATGCTGAGTTCTGGTAGGATGAACAACATGATTACATGCTGAGTTCTGGTAGGATGAACAACATGATTACATGCTGAGTTCTCAGTTGTTTGAAATGACCCTGGTATTCTGTAATCTCAGAACCCAGAACCAACGTGTGCCGGTCAGCTTCTTCTACATCTATGTCACGAGAGACCAGGACATCTGCAACATCTTCAGCTGCCATTGTGATGAAAATATCATATACACTATATATACAAAATTGGAGACGCCTTCAAATTAGTGGATTCGGCTATTTCAGCCACACCCATTGCTGACAGGTGTATAAAATAGAGCACACAGCCATGCAATCTCCATAGACAAAACATTGGCAGTAGAATGGCCCGTACTGAAGAGCACAGTGACTTTCAACGCGGCACCATCATAGGATACCACCTTTCCAACAAGTCAGTTTGTGAAATGTCTGCCCTGCTAGAGCTGCCCCAGTCAACTGTAAGTGCTGTTATTGTGAAGTGGAAACGTCTAGGAGCAACAACGGCTCTGCCCCGAAGTGGTAGGCCACACAAGCTCACAGAACGGGACCGCCGAGTGCTGAAGCACGTAGCGTGTAAAAATCGTCTGTCCTCAGTTGCAACACTCACTACCGAGTTCCAAACTGCCTCTGGATGCAACGTCAGCACAATAACTGTTCTTCAGGAGCTTCATGAAATGGGTTTCCATGGCCGAGCATCTGCACACAAGCCTAAGATCATCATGCTAAATGCCAAGCATCGTCTGGAGTGGTGTAAAGCTCGCCGCCATTGGACTATGGAGCAGTGGAAACGCGTTCTCTGGAGTGATGAATCACGCTTCGCCATCTGGCAGTCCGACAGACTAATCTGGATTTGGTCGATGCCAGGAGAACGCTACCTACCCCAATGCATAGCGCCTACTGTAAAGTTTGGTGGATTCGGAATAATGGTCTGGGGCTGTTTTTCATGGTTCGGGCCCCTTAGTTCCAGTGAAGGGAAATCTTAACGCTACAGCCTACAATGATATTTTAGACGAGTCTGTGCTTCCAAGTTTGTAGCAATAGTTTGGGGAAGGCCCTTTCCTGTTTCAGCATGACAGTGCCCCCGTGCACGAAGCGAAGTCCATACAGAAATGGTTTGTCGAGGTCGGAGTGGAAGAACTTGACTGGCCTGCACAGAGCCCTGACCTCAACCCCATTGAATCACCCTAAGTCCCCATAGTAATGTTCCAACATCTAGTGGAAAGCCTTCCTAGAAGAGTGGAGGCTGTTATAGCAGCAAATGGGGAGGACCAACTCCATATTAATGCCCATGATTTTGGAATGAGATGTTGGACGAGTTGGTGTCCACATCCTTTTTTAAACACCCTATTCTCCCCTGTCTATAGGATGTCATTCCAGGAGTTCCTGAGGCAGTTTTCCCGTCTGGAGATCTGTAACCTGACGGCGGACGCTCTGAGTGAGGACGGCCTCAGCCACTGGAACACCATCAAGTTCCACGGCATGTGGAGACGGGGGAGTACCGCCGGGGGCTGCCGCAACCACCCCAGTGAGTCATAGAATATCCAACATATCTCCCAGAACACATAGAATATTTACATTACAGTATTACATTACAACGTTAACACCCCATACTGCAGAACGTTAACACCCCATACTGCAGAACGTTAACACCTCATACTGCAGAACGTTAACACCTCATACTGCAGAACGTTAACACCTCATACTGCAGAACGTTAACACCTCATACTGCAGAACGTTAACACCCCATACTGCAGAACGTTAACACCCCATACTGCAGAACGTTAACACCTCAACTCAACGTTAACACTCATACTGTAGAACGTTAACACTCATACTGCAGAACGTTAACACCCCATACTGCAGAACGTTAACACCTCCTACTGCAGAACGTTAACACCCCATACTGCAGAACGTTAACACCCCATACTGCAGAACGTTAACACCTCATACCGCAGTACGTTAACACCTCCTACTGTAGAACGTTAACACCTCCTACTGTAGAACGTTAACACCTCATACTGCAGAACGTTAACACCTCATACTGCAGAACGTTAACACCTCATACTGCAGAACGTTAACACCCCATACTGCAGAACGTTAACACCCCATACCGCAGAACGTTAACACCTCATACTGCAGAACGTTAACACCCCATACTGCAGAACGTTAACACCTCATACTGCAGAACGTTAACACCTCATACTGCAGAATGTTAACACCTCATACTGCAGAACGTTAACACCCCATACGCAGAACGTTAACACCTCATACTGCATACGTTAACACCTCATACTGCAGAACGTTAACACATACTGCAGAATGTTAACACCTCATACTGCAGAACGTTAACACCTCATACTGCAGAACGTAACACTCATACTCAGAACGTTAACACCTCATACTGCGAATGTTAACACCCCATACTGTGAACGTTAACACCCATACAGCAAACGTTAATACCTCATACCGCAGAACGTTAACACCTCAACTGCAGAACGTTAACACCATACCGCAGAACGTTAACACCTCATACCGCAGAACGTTAACACCTCATACTGCAGAACGTTAACACCTCATACTGCAGAACGTTAACACCTCATACTGCAGAACGTTAACACCTCATACTGCAGAACGTTAACACCCATACTGCAGAACGTTAACACCTCATACTGCAGAACGTTAACACCTCATACTGCAGAACGTTAACACCCTCATACTGCAGAACGTTAACACCTCATACTGACGACCGTTAACACCTCATACTGCAGAACGTTAACACCTCATACTGCAGAACGTTAACACCTCATACTGCAGAACGTTAACACCCCATACTGCAGAACGTTAACACCTCATACTGCAGAACGTTAACACCCCATACTGCAGAACGTTAACACCTCATACTGCAGAACGTTAACACCCCATACCGCAGAACGTTAACACCCCATACCGCAGAACGTTAACACCCTCATACTGCAGAACGTTAACACCTCATACTGCAGAACGTTAACACCCCATACTGCAGAACGTTAACACCTCATACTGCAGAACGTTAACACCTCATACTGCAGAACGTTAACACCCCATACTGCAGACGTTAACACCCATACTGCAGAACGTAACACCCCCTACTGCAGAACGTTAACACCCATACTGCAGAACGTAACACCCCTACTGCAGAACGTTAACACCTCCTACTGTAGACGTTAACCCCATACTGCAGAACGTTAACACCTATACTGAGAACGTTAACACCCATACTGCAGAACGTTAACACCTCATACTGCAGAACGTTAACACCTCATACTGCAGAACGTTAACACCTCATACTGCAGAACGTTAACACCTCATACTGCAGAACGTTAACACCCCATACTGCAGAACGTTAACACCTCATACTGCAGAACGTTAACACCTCCTACTGTAGAACGTTAACACCTCATACTGCAGAACGGTAACACCTCATACTGCAGAACGTTAACACCTCATACTGCAGAACGTTAACACCCCATACTGCAGAACGTTAACACCTCATACTGCAGAACGTTAACACCCCATACTGCAGAACGTTAACACCCCATACTGCAGCCTCTACTAGCCTCGTGTATATAGTCTCATTATTGTTATTTTATTGTGTTACTATTTCATTTTTTTTTATTTAACACATTTTTCTTACTTTTTAACTCTGCATTGTTTGTAAGTAAGTATTTCACGGTAAAGTCTACACCTGTCGTATTCGGCACATTCAACAAATAAAAATGTGATTTGATTTGACCAGATGGGATATCTATAACACTTGTATGGATTACCTTAATGCCTCCTCCTCTATTGTCCAGACACGTTCTGGATCAACCCCCCCAGTATAACTCTGTCTTATCTCTGTGTTACTCTAGACACGTTCTGGATCAACCCCCCCAGTATAACTCTGTCTTATCTCTGTGTTACTCCAGACACGTTCTGGATCAACCCCCCAGTATAACTCTGTCTTATCTCTGTTACTCTAGACACGTTCTGGATCAACCCCCCCAGTATAACTCTGTCTTATCTCGTGTTTACTCCAGACACGTTCTGGATCAACCCCCAGTATAACTCTGTCTTATCTCTGTGTTACTCTAGACACGTTCTGGATCAACCCCCAGTATAACTCTGTCTTATCTCTCTGTTACTCTAGACACGTTCTGGATCAACCCCCCAGTATAACTCTGTCTTATCTCTGTGTTACTCTAGACGTTTCTGGCAAACCCCCCAGTATAACTCTGTCTTATCTCTGTGTTACTCTAGACACGTTCTGGTTCAACCCCCCAGTATAACTCTGTCTTATCTCTGTGTTACTCTAGACACGTTCTGGATCAACCCCCAGTATAACTCTGTCTTATCTCTGTGTTATCTAGACACGTTCTGGATCAACCCCCCCAGTATAACTCTGCTTATCTCTGTGTTACTCTAGACACTTTCTGGATCAACCCCCCCAGTATAACTCTGTCTTATCTCTGTGTTACTCTAGACACGTTCTGGATCAACCCCCCAGTATAACTCTGTCTATCTCTGTGTTACTCTAGACACTTTCTGGATCAACCCCCCCAGTATAACTCTGTCTTATCTCTGTGTTACTCAGACACGTTCTGGATCAACCCCCCCCCCCCCCTAGTATAAACTCTGTCTTATCTCTGTGTTACTCTAGACACGTTCTGGATCAACCCCCCCAGTATAACTCTGTCTTATCTCTGTGTTACTCTAGACACGTTCTGGATCAACCCCCCAGTATAACTCGTCTTATCTGTGTGTTACTCCAGACACGTTTCGGATCAACCCCCCCAGTATAACTCTGTTTATCTCTCTGTTACTCTAGACACGTTCTGGATCAACCCCCCAGTATAACTGTCTTATCTCTGTGTTACTCTAGACACGTTCTGGATCAACCCCCCCAGTATAACTCTGTCTTATCTGTGTGTTACTCCAGACACGTTCTGGATCAACCCACCCAGTATAACTCTGTCTTATCTTGTGTTACTTAGACACGTTCTGGATCAACCCCCCCAGTATAACTCTGTCTTATCTGTGTGTTACCCAGACACGTTCTGGATCAACCCCCCCAGTATAACTCTGTCTTATCTCTCTGTTACTCTAGACACGTTCTGGATCAACCCCCCCAGTATAACTCTGTCTTATCTCTCTGTTACTCTAGACACGTTCTGGATCAACCTCCAGTATAACTCTGTCTTATCTCTCTGTTACTTAGACACGTTCTGGATCAACCCCCCAGTATAACTCTGTCTTATCTCTCTGTTACTCAGACACGTTCTGACAACCCCCCCAGTATAACTCTCTTATCTCTGTGTTACTCTAGACACGTTCTGGATTAACCCCCAGTATAACACTGTCTTATCTCTGTGTTACTAGACACGTTCTGGATCAACCCCCCAGAATAACTCTGTCTTATCTCTGTGTTACTCTAGACACGTTCTGGATCAACCCCAGTATAACTCTGTCTTATCTCTGTGTTACTCTAGACACGTTCTGGATCAACCCCCCCAGTATAACTCTGTCTTATCTCTGTGTTACTCCAGACACGTTCTGGATCAACCCCCAGTATAACTCTGTCTTATCTCTGTGTTACTCTAGACACGTTCTGGATCAACCCAGTATAACTCTGTCTTATCTCTGTGTTCTTAGACACGTTCTGGATCACACCCCCAGTATAACTCTGTCTTATCTCTGTGTTACTCCAGACACGTCTGGATCAACCCCCCCAGATAACTCTGTCTTATCTCTCTGTTACTCTAGACACGTTCTGGATCAACCCCCCCAGTATAACTCTGTCTTATCTCTGTGTTACTCTAGACACGTTCTGGTTCAACCCCCCAGTATAACTCTGTCTTATCTCTGTGTTACTCTAGACACGTTCTGGATTAACCCCCAGTATAACACTGTCTTATCTCTGTGTTACTCTAGACACGTTCTGGATCAACCCCCCAGAATAACTCTGTCTTATCTCTGTGTTACTCCAGACACGTTCTGGATCAACCCCCCCAGTATAACTCTGTCTTATCTCTGTGTTACTCTAGACACGTTCTGGGTCAACCCCCAGTATAACTCTGTCTTATCTCTCTGTTACTCTAGACACGTTCTGGATCAATCCCCCCAGTATAACTCTGTCTTATCTCTGTGTTACTCCAGACACGTTCTGGATCAACCCCCAGTATAACTCTGTCTTATCTCTGTGTTACTCCAGACACGTTCTGGATCAACCCCCCCAGTATAACTCTGTCTTATCTCTGTGTTACTCTAGACACGTTCTAGATCAACCCCCCCAGTATAACTCTGTCTTATCTCTGTTACTCTAGACACGTTCTGGTTCAACCCCCCAGTATAACTCTGTCTTATCTCTGTGTTACTCTAGACACGTTCTGGATCAACCCCCCCAGTATAACTCTGTCTTATCTCTGTGTTACTCTAGACACGTTCTGGATCAACCCCCCCAGTATAACTCTGTCTTATCTCTGTGTTACTCTAGACACGTTCTGGTTCAACCCCCCAGTATAACTCTGTCTTATCTCTGTGTTACTCTAGACACGTTCTGGATCAACCCCCAGTATAACTCTGTCTTATCTCTGTGTACTCCAGACACGTTCTGGATCAACCCCCCGTATAACTCGTCTATATCTCTGTTACTCTAGACACGTTCTGGATCAACCCCCCCAGTATAACTCTGTCTTATCTCTGTGTTACTCTAGACACGTTCTGGATCAACCCCCCAGTATAACTCTGTCTTATCTCTGTGTTACTCCAGACACGTTCTGGATCAACCCCCCCCAGTATAACTCTGTCTTATCTCTGTGTTACTCCAGACACGTTCTGGATAAACCCCCCCAGTATAACTCTGTCTTATCTCTGTGTTACTCTAGACACGTTCTGGATCAACCCCCCCAGTAAACTGTCTTATCTCTGTGTTACTCCAGACAAGTTCTGGATAAACCCCCCCAGTATAACTCTGTCTTATCTCTGTGTTACTCTAGACACGTTCTGGGGTCAACCCCCAGTATAATCTGTCTTATCTCGTGTACTCTAGACACGTTCTGGATCAACCCCCCCAGTATAACTCTGTCTTATCTCTGTGTTACTCCAGACACGTTCTGGATCAACCCCCCCAGTATAACTCTGTCTTATCTCTCTGTTACTCTAGACACGTTCTGGATCAACCCCCCCAGTATAACTGTCTTATCTCTGTGTTACTCTAGACACATTCTGGTTCAACCCCCCAGTATAACTCTGTCTTATCTCTGTGTTACTCTAGACACGTTCTGGATCAACCCCCAGTATAAGATCACTCTGCTAGAGGAGGATGACGACCCTGAGGATGACGAGGTGGCTTGTAGCTTCCTGGTGGCTTTGATGCAGAAGGACAGGAGGAGGTACCGGAAACAGGGACAGGACATGCACACCATCGGGTTCGCCATCTACGAGGTGAGAAACGAGCTTCTAAGGAGTCTACAGCCTAACATCTCTGGTGGGGCTGGACACTACCCTCTCATTAGTTTGCTTTTCACAGAAATTCATTGTTTTCATCCTTTAATGTTGTATCTTCTGTTTGTGCAGATTCCAGAAGAGGTATAAAGAATTTTACCACAGCTGTACATTTAGGCTCATGTATTTTGGGCATTGTGAAAATGATCCAACTTGGGTATGGCTATAAATGCGTTCTTCCTTTTTAAATGGCACTCATTTACATGAATATGGGCCAGTTTCCCGGACACAGGTTAATCCTAATCTTGGACTAAGAAGCATTTTTAATTGAGAATTTCCATTGAACATTTTTTGGGGGGGGGTTTTAGGACTTAACCTGTGTCTGGTAAACTGGGCTACAGCAGATGTAGTTGAAGACATATATTTTCCTTCCAGTACAGGGGCTGTCAGAACGTGCACCTGAAGAAAGACTTCTTCCTGACCCACTCATCCTGCGCTCGCTCTGAGACCTTCATCAACCTGAGAGAGGTCAGCAACCGTCTCCGTTTGCCTCCGGGAGAATATCTCATCGTCCCCTCCACCTTCGAGTCTGGCCAGGAGGCTGACTTTGTCCTGCGAGTCTTCACTGAGAAACAGTCTGAGACAGAGTAAGTGTGTGTGATCCTGTAATTCATGACATATGGCTTTTTTTTTTAAGACTTGATATGTGGGTCACCATGCCTCTCTGTGTGTGTGTGTGTGTGTGTGTGTGTGTGTGTGTGTGTGTATGTATATTTTCAATGTGTCTGTTTTCTCATTCCAGAGAGCTAGACGATGAAATCGCAGCAGACCTGGAAGATGAGGTGGGTTTTCCTGTTTAGTCACTCACTACCATAACTACTATGGCTAAAATAGTCACTACTATGGATAGAACAGTCACTACCATAACTACTATGGCTAAAATAGTCACTACTATGGATAGAACAGTCACTACCATAACTACTATGGCTAAAATAGTCACTACTATGGATAGAACAGTCACTACCATAACTACTATGGCTAAAATAGTCACTACTATGGATAGAACAGTCACTACCATAACTACTATGAATAGAACAGTCACTACCATAACTACTATGAATAGAACAGTCACTACCATAACTACTATGAATAGAACAGTCACTACTATAACTACTATGAATAGAACAGTCACTACTATAACTACTATGAATAGAAGAGTCACTACTATAACTACTATGAATAGAACAGTCACTACTATGAACAGAACAGTCACTACTATGAATAGAACAGTCACTACTATGGATAGAACAGTCACTACTATGGATAGAACAGTCACTACTATAACTACTATGAATAGAACAGTCACTACTATAACTACTATGAATAGAACAGTCACTACCATAACTACTATGAATAGAACAGTCACTACTATGAATAGAACAGTCACTACCATAACTACTATGGATAGAACAGTCACTACTATGGATAGAACAGTCACTACCATAACTACTATGAATAGAACAGTCACTACCATAACTACTATGAATAGAACAGTCACTACTATGGATAGAACAGTCACTACTATAACTACTATGGATAGAACAGTCACTACTATGAATAGAACAGTCACTACCATAACTACTATGAATAGAACAGTCACTACTATGGATAGAACAGTCACTACCATAACTACTATGAATAGAACAGTCACTACCATAACTACTATGAATAGAACAGTCACTACTATGGATAGAACAGTCACTACTATAACTACTATGGATAGAACAGTCACGACTATGAATAGAACAGTCACTACCATAACTACTATGAATAGAACAGTCACTACTATAACTACTATGGATAGAACAGTCACTACTATGAATAGAACAGTCACTACCATAACTACTATGAATAGAACAGTCACTACTATAACTACTATGGATAGAACAGTCACTACTATGAATAGAACAGTCACTACCATAACTACTATGGATAGAACAGTCACTACCATAACTACTATGAATAGAACAGTCACTACCATAACTACTATGGATAGAACAGTCACTACTATGAATAGAACAGTCACTACCATAACTACTATGAATAGAACAGTCACTACCATAACTACTATGGATAGAACAGTCACTACTATGAATAGAACAGTCACTACCATAACTACTATGAATAGAACAGTCACTACCATAACTACTATAAATAGAACAGTCACTACTATGGATAGAACAGTCACTACCATAACTACTATGAATAGAACAGTCACTACTCTGAATAGAACAGTCACTACCATAACTACTATGAATAGAACAGTCACTACTATGAATAGAACAGTCACTACTATGGATAGAACAGTCACTACTATAACTACTATGAATAGAACAGTCACTACTATAACTACTATGAATAGAACAGTCACTACTATAACTACTATGAATAGAACAGTCACTACTATGAACAGAACAGTCACTACTATGAATAGAACAGTCACTACTATGAATAGAACAGTCACTACTATGGATAGAACAGTCACTACTATGGATAGAACAGTCACTACTATGGATAGAACAGTCACTACTATAATTACTATGAATAGAACAGTCACTACTATAACTACTATGAATAGAACAGTCACTACCATAACTACTATGAATAGAACAGTCACTACTATGAATAGAACAGTCACTACCATAACTACTATGGATAGAACAGTCACTACTATGGATAGAACAGTCACTACCATAACTACTATGAATAGAACAGTCACTACCATAACTACTATGAATAGAACAGTCACTACTATGGATAGAACAGTCACTACTATAACTACTATGGATAGAACAGTCACTACTATGAATAGAACAGTCACTACCATAACTACTATGAATAGAACAGTCACTACTATGGATAGAACAGTCACTACCATAACTACTATGAATAGAACAGTCACTACCATAACTACTATGAATAGAACAGTCACTACTATGGATAGAACAGTCACTACTATAACTACTATGGATAGAACAGTCACGACTATGAATAGAACAGTCACTACCATAACTACTATGAATAGAACAGTCACTACTATAACTACTATGGATAGAACAGTCACTACTATGAATAGAACAGTCACTACCATAACTACTATGAATAGAACAGTCACTACTATAACTACTATGGATAGAACAGTCACTACTATGAATAGAACAGTCACTACCATAACTACTATGGATAGAACAGTCACTACCATAACTACTATGAATAGAACAGTCACTACCATAACTACTATGGATAGAACAGTCACTACTATGAATAGAACAGTCACTACCATAACTACTATGAATAGAACAGTCACTACCATAACTACTATGGATAGAACAGTCACTACTATGAATAGAACAGTCACTACCATAACTACTATGAATAGAACAGTCACTACCATAACTACTATAAATAGAACAGTCACTACTATGGATAGAACAGTCACTACCATAACTACTATGAATAGAACAGTCACTACTATGAATAGAACAGTCGCTACCATAACTACTATGAATAGAACAGTCACTACTATGGATAGAACAGTCACTACTATGGATAGAACAGTCACTACTATAACTACTATGAATAGAACAGTCACTACTATAACTACTATGAATAGAACAGTCACTACCATAACTACTATGAATAGAACAGTCACTACTATGAATAGAACAGTCACTACCATAACTACTATGGATAGAACAGTCACTACTATGGATAGAACAGTCACTACCATAACTACTATGAATAGAACAGTCACTACCATAACTACTATGAATAGAACAGTCACTACTATGGATAGAACAGTCACTACTATAACTACTATGGATAGAACAGTCACTACTATGAATAGAACAGTCACTACCATAACTACTATGAATAGAACAGTCACTACCATAACTACTATGAATAGAACAGTCACCACCATAACTACTATGAATAGAACAGTCACTACTATGGATAGAACAGTCACTACTATAACTACTATGGATAGAACAGTCACGACTATGAATAGAACAGTCACTACCATAACTACTATGAATAGAACAGTCACTACTATAACTACTATGGATAGAACAGTCACTACTATGAATAGAACAGTCACTACCATAACTACTATGAATAGAACAGTCACTACTACAACTACTATGGATAGAACAGTCACTACTATGAATAGAACAGTCACTACCATAACTACTATGAATAGAACAGTCACTACCATAACTACTATAATTAGAACAGTCACTACTATGAATAGAACAGTCACTACCATAACTACTATGAATAGAACAGTCACTACCATAACTACTATGAATAGAAGAGTCACTACCATAACTACTATGAATAGAACAGTCACTACTATAACTACTATGGATAGAACAGTCACTACTATGAATAGAACAGTCACTACCATAACTACTATGGATAGAACAGTCACTACTATGAATAGAACAGTCACTACCATAACTATGGATAGAACAGTCACTACCATAACTACTATGGATAGAACAGTCACTACTATGGATAGAACAGTCACTACTATAACTACTATGAATATAACAGTCACTACCATAACTACTATGGATAGAACAGTCACTACTATAACTACTATGGATAGAACAGTCACTACTATGAATAGAACAGTCACTACCATAACTACTATGGATAGAACAGTCACTACTATGAATAGAACAGTCACTACTATAACTACTATGAATATAACAGTCACTACCATAACTACTATGGATAGAACAGTCACTACTATAACTACTATGAATAGAACAGTCACTACCATAACTACTATGGATAGAACAGTCACTACTATAACTACTATGGATAGAACAGTCACTACCATAACTACTATGGATAGAACAGTCACTACTATGGATAGAACAGTCACTACTATGAATAGAACAGTCACTACCATATCTACTATGGATAGAACAGTCACTACTATAACTACTATGAATAGAACAGTCACTACCATAACTACTATGAATAGAACAGTCACTACTATGAATAGAACAGTCACTACCATAACTACTATGGATAGAACAGTCACTACTATGGATAGAACAGTCACTACCATAACTACTATGGATAGAACAGTCACTACTATAACTACTATGAATAGAACAGTCACTACTATGAATAGAACAGTCACTACCATAACTACTATGGATAGAACAGTCACTACCATAACTACTATGAATAGAACAGTCACTACTATGAATAGAACAGTCACTACCATAACTACTATGGATAGAACAGTCACTACCATAACTACTATGGATAGAACAGTCACTACCATAACTACTATGAATAGAACAGTCACTACCATAACTACTATGGATAGAACAGTCACTACCATAACTACTATGAACAGAACATAAGACATAGTAACTAATGTAGACAATGTTGCTGTCTTGGTGGTCACTATGGTTTTTATATTGTACACCGTGTCCTTCTGATTAAATGGTTGGAATGTAATATCACAGCCTGATTCTCAACCTGTTCTCTTGTAGGATGACATCAGTGAAGATGACATCGAAGACTCATTCAAATCCATGTTTGCTCAGCTGGCAGGAGAGGTGGGTTTCCCTTATTGGTCTGTTAGCTGTTAGCTAAGTTAGAGATGTCCATCGTAGGAATATCAGCTATGTTATATCTAATTCAGATTACAAATATTCTTGAACTGGGACCTTCAAGATTTTTCTAAACCTATGCAATGTCTAAGCCTTGTTTTTTTCTCAATCGCTCTTCTGTGTTTTAGGATATGGAGATTTCTGTCCGTGAGCTTAGGACCATCCTGAACAGAGTAGTGACTAGACGTGAGTACAGCTGTTTCCTTTGGGTTTGAACCGCCCTATTTCCTGATAGTCCAAACCCCAACCTAGTCCACCGTTGGTGTATGTCCCCCCTTCTCAGGAGGACAGGAGGTAGCCTTGTGGGTTCTGCTGTGGGAAGACTCATCAGTTTAACTGTTTGTTGTTTGATTTCAGACGAAGACCTGAAGACAGACGGTTTCAGTATGGAGTCCTGTAGGACCATGGTCAACCTCATGGATGTATCCTTTTCACGTTGTTTTTCCCCACACCCGTACTCTGGACAGGACTCGCCCGACCCTTGCTAATTCTAAAGAGTTGGGAGTGGCCAGTGGTCTCTCAAGACCCTATAGACTTGAGAACCCTTTTGATTTGACAGTCCTCCTGCTAATCAGCTCCCTTTATGCTGTCGGTATTGAACAGGGTCTCCACACTAGCAGGATGTCTCTGATTGGCTTACTGAAGAGTTTCCTTTTTTTTACATTCCTTGACTCAGCAAATCCCCCAGAAGGATGGCACTGCCCGTCTCGGCCTGGTAGAGTTCCAGATGCTCTGGAATAAGATCAGGAAGTGGCTGGTAAGGCCTGACTTGAATCCTAAACGGCTCCCTATTCCTAATATAATGCACTATGGCCCAGAAATCTATCTGGGTTCGAGTTACCCTGGACAATTAGGCTTTGGGACATATACCTAGTTCATCTATAACCATGTACTGTTGTTGATGAGAACTAAGGGGACTGTAAATTCCTTAGGGCCCAGTTTGTATCTGGCTTGAAGGTGCACAATACTGATTAATTTAATACGACTCTGCATTAATCTACAGCCTTTTGTACAACTGCAATAACAGGCATAACACAGCATATAGACTCAGTGGACAGTTTATTAGGTACACCACCCCGTTCACAAAAAATGGTTCGCTCCTACAGACAGTGAGAGTCAGGTGGCCGTGGCTTGCTATATAAAACAGGCAGACATCAAGGCATTCAGTTACTGTTTGATTGAACGTTAGAATGGGGAAAGACAAGTGACCTAAGCGACTTTGAGGATGGTATGATCGTCGGTGCCAGGCACGCCGGGTCAAGAATCGTGCAAACTAACAGGCGGGCCACAAACAGTTAAATAACGACGCAGTACGACAGAACGGCATCTCGGGAACGCACAACTGGTCGATCCTTGTCATGGATGGGCCATTGCAGCTGACGACCACACGGGGTTCCTATCAGATAAAAACAAGAAGAAGCAGCTCCTCCAGTACCAGTACCAGCACGCCATCACCAACACTGGAAAAGTGTGTGTGGAAAAACATCTCCTGGACCGACGAATCCCACTTCCTGTCGCGTCGTTGTTGATGGCAGAGTCAGGATTTGGCATCGGCAGCATGAGTCCATGGTCCCATCCTGCCTGGTGTCAACCGTACAGACTGGTGGTGTAATGGAGTGTGAGGAATGTTTTCCTGGCACCGATAGGTCCCTTGATACCAATTGAACAACGTTTCCATGCCCCGAAGAATGCAGGCTGTTCTGGAGGCAAAAGGTTGGGTTCTGACCTGGTACTAGATGGGTGTATCTAATAAACTGGCCACTGAGTATACACTTCCATATATTTGAACCTAATATACTGAATCATTCAAAGAAATGCATGTATTTCCTACCTTTTGAAATCTGTATGGCCATGATTCAATCAAAGGTGCGTTATAGCGCCAGGCACTATTGAATCTGACAATGCTTATTTTATAGGCATTTTCCATGACGTTCACAGAGATCGCATTTCATGGTTAAACGCTGGGCATGTAGTCGGCTGCGACATAACGAGACATGAAATTGAATCCCGGGCCTATGTCTATAATATATGTGTGTTTATCGGTAGGTCATCTATAGAGAATATGACATGGACAAGTCGGGATCCATGAGCTCCTATGAGATGCGACTTGCTGTGGAGTCGGCAGGTATAGTTACACACACACACACACACACACACACACACACACACACACACACACACACACACACACAACTGACTCTGTCGTCTCCCTCGTAGGTTTTAAACTGAACAACAGACTGAATCAGGTCCTAGTGGCTCGCTATGCTGAGAATGAGGCCATAGACTTTGACAACTTCATCTGCTGTCTGGTCAAACTGGAAGCCATGTTTAGTAAGTACTGTACTGTTAGTTAATCAAGATGGATGTACTGTGTGTAGACCTAATGCATGCTAAACCAGTTACCTGGGTAGTGTTCATTAGGGCATGCAACCGTTAATGCTTTAACTTTTTTCTTATTGCACAAGTCTAGGTAGTCCCGCCTTGTTTTCTTCCATTTGGTGCCTAATCGACATGCCCCTGGTCATATCCTATCAAAGTTATCATTCATAAATGCACTTACTATTTTTACAGGATCTTTCCAGCAGCTAGACAAAGAGGGAGAAGGAGTGGCTGAGCTGAACATCACTGAGGTGAGTCCTGGATCTGAGGTGAATATCTCTGAGGTGGGTTCTGGATCTGAGGTGAATCTCTGAGGTGGGTTCTGGATCTGAGGTGGGTCCTGGATCTGAGGTGGGTCCTGGATCTGAGGTGGGTCCTGGATCTGAGGTGAATATCTCTGAGGTGGGTCCTTCATCTGAGATGAATATCTCTGAGGTGGGTTCTGGATCTGAGGTGAATATCTCTGAGGTGGGTTCTGTATCTGAGGTGAATATCTCTGAGGTGGGTCCTGGATCTGAGATGAATCTCTGAGGTGGGTCCTTCATCTGAGATGAATCTCTGAGGTGGGTTATGGATCTGAGGTGAGTCCTGGATCTGAGGTGGGTTCTGGATCTGAGGTGGGTCCTGGATCTGAGGTGGGTCCTGGATCTGAGGTGAATCTCTGAGGTGGGTCCTGGATCTGAGGTGGGTTCTGGATCTGAGGTGAATATCTCTGAGGTGTTTCCTGGATCTGAGATGAATATCTCTGAGGTGGGTTCTGGATCTGAGGTGAATATCTCTGAGGTGGGTTCTGTATCTGAGGTGAATATCTCTGAGGTGGGTCCTGGATCTGAGATGAATCTCTGAGGTGGGTTATGGATCTGAGGTGAGTCCTGGATCTGAGGTGGGTTCTGGATCTGAGGTGGGTCCTGGATCTGAGGTGAATCTCTGAGGTGGGTTCTGTATCTGAGGTGAATATCTCTGAGGTGGGTCCTGGATCTGAGATGAATCTCTGAGGTGGGTTATGGATCTGAGGTGAGTCCTGGATCTGAGGTGGGTCCTGGATCTGAGGTGGGTCCTGGATCTGAGATGAATCTCTGAGGTGGGTCCTTCATCTGAGATGAATCTCTGAGGTGGGTTATGGATCTGAGGTGAGTCCTGGATCTGAGGTGGGTTCTGGATCTGAGGTGGGTCCTGGATCTGAGGTGAATCTCTGAGGTGGGTTATGGATCTGAGGTGAGTCCTGGATCTGAGGTGGGTTCTGGATCTGAGGTGGGTCCTGGATCTGAGATGAATCTCTGAGGTGGGTTATGGATCTGAGGTGAATATCTCTGAGGTGGGTCCTGGATCTGAGATGAATCTCTGAGGTGGGTTATGGATCTGAGGTGAGTCCTGGATCTGAGGTGGGTCCTGGATCTAAGGTGGGTCCTGGATCTGAGATGAATCTCTGAGGTGGGTCCTTCATCTGAGATGAATCTCTGAGGTGGGTTATGGATCTGAGGTGAGTCCTGGATCTGAGGTGGGTTCTGGATCTGAGGTGGGTCCTGGATCTGAGGTGGGTCCTGGATCTGAGGTGAATATCTCTGAGGTGTTTCCTGGATCTGAGATGAATATCTCTGAGGTGGGTCCTGGATCTGAGGTGAATCTCTGAGGTGGGTTCTGGATCTGAGGTGAATATCTCTGAGGTGGGTACTGGATCATTCTCTACATTTTCAACAAACAGCCATGCATTTTAGCAGCCTGTGGTCTAGTGTCTAACTTCTCTCCTCTCTGTCCTTCTCTCCTCTCTGTCCATCTCTCTTCCTCTCTTCTCTGTCCATCTCTCTTTCTCTCCTCTCTGTCCATTTCTCCCTAAATCTCATCTCTGTCCATCTCTCCCTTTCTCTCATCTCTGTCTACCGGTCACTCTTTTTCTCTCCTCTGTCCACTGGTCTCTCTCTTTCTTTCCTCTCTGTCCACCGGACTCTCTCTTTCTCTCCTCTCTGTCCACCGGTCTCTCTCTTTCTCTCCTCTCTGTCCACCGGTCTCTCTCTTTCTCTCCTCTCTGTCCACCGGTCTCTCTCTTTCTCTCCTCTCTGTCCACCGGTCTCTCTCTTTCTCTCCATCGGCCTCTGTTTCTCTCTCTTCTCTGTCCATCGGTCTCTCTCTTTCACGCCTCTCTGTCCATCTCTTTCTTTCCTCTCTGTCCATCGGCCTCTTTCTCTCTTCTTCCTGTACGTATTCAGTGGCTGTATATGACCATGTGTGGTTGAAGAGGACCAGTTTTCTCCCAGGAGAGGGACAGACCGAACAGCCAACGTGCCCCGGCAAAGTGCTTCTTCACTGGGCTCATATAGATCTACTGTAGCCTCTTCCCTGAAACCATGCGTATCTTCCTAGCCTTTATCTTCCTCTGCCTGATCTGAACTATAGGGCTGACCTGTACTGTACTGACTCAGATATTTTATTTCTCCATGGTCCCTTCCAGCACAGTTCCAGCTACTATGGTGAAAGAATAACCAGCCCTGTTCAGTTCGGCTCAGTTTGGCCCTATAGTGTGAATCAGTTACTCCTGCCAACTACACTACAGCAAACCCTGACCCACCCCCCCTCAGCCTGCCAACTACACTACAGCACGGCCCCTCACCCACACCCCTCAGCCTGCCAACTACACTACAGCACGGCCCCTCACCCACCCCACCTCAGCCTGCCAACTACACTACAGCACGGCCCCTCACCCACCCCACCTCAGCCTGCCAACTACACTACAGCACGGCCCCTCACCCACCCCACCTCAGCCTGCCAACTACACTACAGCACGGCCCCTCACCCACCCCACCTCAGCCTGCCAACTACACTACAGCACGGCCCCTCACCCACACCCCTCAGCCTGCCAACTACACTACAGCACGGCCCCTCACCCACACCCCTCAGCCTGCCAACTACACTACAGCACGGCCCCTCACCCACACCCCTCAGCCTGCCAACTACACTACAGCACGGCCCCTCACCCACCCCACCCCTCCAGCTACACTACAGCACGGCCCCTCACCCACCCCAGCTAACCCCATATAGCAGTGAGGGTTCTACTAGCCATGTAATGCAGGGCGAGACCCTCCGACCAAGCTAAAGACCACACACACCCCATGCTACGGGGTTACCTATGCAAAATGTTAGAATTGTTTTTGGTTTTTTAAAAACATTTTATTCACTGTGGAATTGTAGATATGTCTGTAAACAAAGCGAGATGCACGACACTAATGAGCCATACTGGTATCGTCCCGGCCCTACTAGAGCTGTCTGTGAACAGCATGGGTCAGAGCACGAAGCATCAGTGTGACTGTATGGAAACACGTTTTTTTAAATCACATTAGTTGAATTGAAGAGGATCAGGTCTGTTTGTCTTTTTGCTGTGTAGTGCACGTGGACTGTTTCATCACCTTGTTGACCCACCGTGGGGTGTTATGGGAATATTAACAGATAGTACATCTGGGAGACTCACTCACCGAGGGTCTGTCAACAACGTTGTCAAAGATATTTCTCTTTAGATGTTTAGGTTTATAATTTTGTGAGATATGAAGGAAGTATCTTGATTATCGCAGTGTTCTGGGTAATATAATTAGTCTTATTCCCATAAACATTTGATTTTTTTTAACCACAGCTGATATTTGAGGACATTATTTGACTATGCCCACTAGGTGGAAGTATTGAAGAGTCTCAGTGTGGCGATCACGGTACTGCAGTTGTAGAAAGTTACTGTATATGAGGAAATACAGTATTTTAGTTATTAAACGGAACAAAAGTATAACTGACAAATAACAAATCATCGTTTTTATGGGGGGTTTAAAACATCTCATATTGGATAATATTTTAGAGACTGAGACCACGTGGATTGGATTACAATGCAGATTAAAGGGATGGTTAATCTAATTTTCATTGGGTAAAATGTATTTGAGTGGATTGGATTAAAGGGATGGTTAATGTATTTGAGTGGATTGAATTAAAGGGATGGTTAATGTATTTGAGTTGTCTCTATGAATGATCAATAAGACCAAAGGAAGCAATGCGAGGAGTTCAACATAATTAACATAATTAAATCCATCAATGTCTACTGTACTAACAAGATGCCTCTCCCTATACTTTACATTTTAGAACATATTTCAAATGAGTAAATAAGATCACTTGTTTTATCCCAATGTTTTTTTCATTGCATCTAATATCTAAATGTTGCTGTTTGAAAAGTTCTGATTGTGTCAAGCCTGTCTGCAAAAGCTAGGGATTGTGAATGTAGGGTGTGCCTTCAATAAATACACGTTCACGTTAACGCCTGGGAGTGAACACTTTACTTTATGGTCTTTGAAACTCTTGACATTTACAATCATAAGAGGCATGGCTTTCATCAAGTTCACACACACAGTAGAAATGAACATATTTGACCTAGATATAAATGACCTAGATATAAAACTGGTCCTGAAGGTGAAACTAATCAGTCTTTTGATTCATCACATTTTATCTATTTCAGAGCTGATCCGATTGGTCAAAAGAACAATTAGTGAAGAGAAATAAAAGACCATCTGAATACCTTGCAGGTGTTTACATGGTTGTGCGCCAGGTGATAGACATTAACTGCAGTACCGGCGCTCTAACAAAGTGGGGTAAACTAGACTTTATTTTGGAGACGTCTCAAAATTCAAGCAGCTGAAGGACCAACACCACAGACAAATTGGCAGAGTAAGTTCAAATATGACTTTCTTTAACATTCCGGCTTGTAAAGGACGCGAGGTCCATTCTCCAGAATCAAATTCACCGTCTGGTCCCCAAGCAAAGAGGTGCCGTGAATCTTTATTCTATATATGTCAGAGCCTTGTTCGTTCTACACAACATATTTCTATCTGAATGTTCCATGTAGTGCCTTGCTCGTTCTACACAACATATTTCTATCTGAATGTTCCATGTAGTGCCTTGCTCATTCTACACAACATATTTCTATCTGAATGTTCCATGTAGTGGAAATGTTCTCAAGAAAGGATACAAAAAAAGAATTAAATTAACCGGCCTTCATTTGGGAACAGTATGTTAACTACTGTAATTACATAACATGCAGAGGGCAAAAGGGTAGGTGAGGCATAATTATTAGTCCCACCTGTTAGAATGTGCAGTAGTTTGAACAGTAGGCTGTGATGAGCATATTTCACCTAGATCTTCCTCGAGGTGGACATTCTCCTGGACACCAAAAAAAAAAAAAAAGGCATAGTCTTGGACTACATACTGTGGAAGATTAAATTCAGATTCTCCATGAAACTTTATTGTCCAGGACAACGCTCACCTGTGTCCGGGAAACCGGCCCTAGAATTACACCGAGGAATAACAAAGATGTTCATTTGAATGATGTACATTTTATTTATCAAAACAAACATAAATGACATGAGACTTTGTGGAGAAAAAAGGTCTGATACATTGACAACAGGCGATAACATGGTTTCATTACCAATAACATTGGTTGGAGATATTTCCATTGGCTAACATAGGGGCACACAGCCCACTTAAAGTCAGATTTTTCACTTAGTCATACGTTGATTTCAATGGGAGACGACGTGAAAATGTGTTAGGAATCACCCCCATAGGACTTGATCCTGTACGAGGACACGACGGCTGTCATCACAACTATTAACGAAGGACCTGCCGTTACAGTACTACACAAACCTGCTAGCGATGGCCAACAGTTTGGAATAATCTCCTTCCATTTTGCGCAAGTGTGTCGGTAGTGGAACTTTAATTCTAGTTCCCGTAGGGTTACCGTTGTCTTCAATCAGGACCACGTTGTTGGAGTCAAACCGCGGGTTCATCCGCTCTCCGGGCATCTTGTGGCCAACGATAAGAGCTTTTTTCTTCCCTCCCTTGATGGCCAGTAGAACGCGGTCGCCCACCTTGCCCACTCCATTCTTGGTGTACACGTGGATGACTCTAGGCGAGCGGTGCCACGGGGTATTACCCAGTGGACTGTTGTCAACAACACGTACCCTGGTCATCTTCTGGATGGCTGCGGCGGCTGCTGACACACTACGAGAGAGAGAGAGAGACAGAGAGAGAGACAGAGAGAGAGAGAGAGAGAGAGAGAGAGAGACAGAGAGAGAGACAGAGATGATATCATAAGAATATACTCACTATGGCCAAGACTACAAGTCATTCAAATCACATACACGTTTAGAAGATGTTAATGCGGGCGAAGCAAAATGCTTGGTTCCTAGCTCCAACAGTAGCAACTAACAAGTTAAATAACGAAATATTAGGACTAGCAACGTCAGTCCAGAGTCTAAATATATGTGTATGTATAGACTATAAATGGACAGTACATGGTAGAATATGTATGTAGCACTGTATATCTGAAGAATAGTATATGTAGAGAAATAGCTGAATAGATTGAGCCTTGACTAGAATACAGTATATACATATGAAGTGGGTAAAACAGTATGTAAACATTGTTAAAATGGACCAGCGTTCCGTTGTTAAAAGGGACCAGCGTTCCGTTATTAAAAGGGACCAGCGTTCCGTTGTTAAAAGGGACCAGCGTTCCGTTGTTAAAAGGGACCAGCGTTCCGTTGTTAAAAGGGACCAGCGTTCCGTTGTTAAAAGGGACCAGCGTTCCGTTGTTAAAAGGGACCAGCGTTCCGTTGTTAAAAGGGACCAGCGTTCCGTTGTTAAAAGGGACCAGCGTTCCGTTGTTAAAAGGGACCAGCGTTCCGTTGTTAAAAGGGACCAGCGTTCCGTTGTTAAAAGGGACCAGCGTTCCGTTGTTAAAAGGGACCAGCGTTCCGTTGTTAAAAGGGACCAGCGTTCCGTTGTTAAAAGGGACCAGCGTTCCGTTGTTAAAAGGGACCAGCGTTCCGTTGTTAAAAGGGACCAGCGTTCCGTTGTTAAAAGGGACCAGCGTTCCGTTGTTAAAAGGGACCAGCGTTCCGTTGTTAAAAGGGACCAGCGTTCCGTTGTTAAAAGGGACCAGCGTTCCGTTGTTAAAAGGGACCAGCGTTCCATTATTAAAAGGGACCAGCGTTCCATTATTAAAAGGGACCAGCGTTCCATTATTAAAAGGGACCAGCGTTCCATTATTAAAAGGGACCAGCGTTCCATTATTAAAAGGGACCAGCGTTCCATTATTAAAAGGGACCAGCGTTTGTAGGAGTAATTGATACATATGTAGGTAGATATCACACTATTAAACAATAGACAGGTGTACATTAGAAAATAGGAGGAAAAGGCAGACGTGAGTGCATTTGCCATTCTGGTAAAATACAGGAAACCAAAGATTAGCAGATGGCCAAAGTCATACGTGCTTTAAAGTGCATGTATGGAAAAAGCAGGACACCATTATGAAGATAAAATTGACAGGAACGGCCATAAGTGCTTAGGGTAAAGGCCATAAGTGCTTAGGGCAAGATAGACATATATTAATTTTAGGGGACAAGGGGGTCCTGCCCCCATTATAATCTAATCAAGAGCGGATACAGGCGTTATTGGGCGTAGACAAGCAGGAAGCCTGAAATGAAGGATAATGGTGGCAGATGACCATAGGAGAAGTAATTTAATTAATGTATGTAATGATCTCATGTGTGTGGATGTGTATAAAGAGCGAACCAGTGCTCTGGGAAGGTGTGGGATCCGCGGATCGTTCCGGCTTGTGATACATTGTATTAAAAAGTCTATTTGATTTCACAAGTTCTTACGAGTGTTATATTTCTGAGACGATTTTCCACGACATATTTGGCGAGCTTGCCAGGAGGGACAAGGACTGCGGAATGGCGTTCAGGGCTGGTGATAGTTTCTTTGGACAATCTTGCAAACAATATGGCCACAACTATAAAAAAAAAGGTAAGCCTGTTCTTACATAGTTGAAATGTTTGTATGGATTGCTTCAGAGATCCTGTCTCAGCGAGAGGGGCGCCACGTAAGTCTCTCTTTCAAATTTCCTAAAAAGAAACCAGTAAATACTAAAGAACTTTTGAATTCAATGAATTTGCATGTATGTGTAATTTGGGGAATTGTATTAAATATAAATGTATGCGCATGAGTAGAGACTGAGTGAATAGGCGCTGTGAACTTTGCTTGTGTCGGGTGTTTAGCGGAGGGAGCTTGCATTTGTCCTGGTCGGACTGCTCGAACGGACCCACGTGTCTGGTTTGATTGGGGGAGTTGTTCCGTCTGATTCTGCTTGGCCGGGCTCGACCGTTTCGGGATCTGTTTTGGGATGTGCGTAAACACACCCCAGGCAACCTGAGCGAGCGACTCGTGTCAGGTGTGTGTGATTCGGACTGCCCCTCTCGTCGGACCATTCATTTTGGGGACCTTGTGTGGGCTGACTAGGACGACTGTTCGTGCCCTCTGACTGAGCGGCTTGGCTCAGGCGTGGGGCTACAGCTGTCTGCTCATATGATTGAGAACATAAATAAGTAGATCGGAAGCCACGATACCGCCCTTTAAAAAGAAAGTTAGAAAAGGGGTCTGCTTGGGTGGGATATTCACGGCAGGAGAGTCTGTGTGTGAATATTTAGGACGCAGGGAGAACACTGGCCTGATTGTGCGGGGTTCAACTGCAAAAGAAATCCTGCGGATAAGAAACGCTCCGTCTAGCTAAACGGGGGGTTGAAAATCGGTAGGTCACGCCACGATATTGCTCTAATATGGAATAGAGATCAGTATTGGGTGGGTGAATAGGATATGAAGACAGGCTGGCCCGATTAGGTAGTAGTCTCGTCATATCGTAAAAATCCCATAAGTATAGTTCCGGTTTATGTTGAGGAAGTGGATTAAATTAGTAGGAATAACTCTGGGTCGTTTTTAGGTAAAAACGAAGGGTATGCGTGAATAAATGAATGACAATTATTTGTGATGAATGAGCAGATTAGGAAAATAGTGTGTGTCTGTGACCAACTGCTGGTAGGAAGAGGCATGCGCAAGCCTCTCTGACAGTTAACTGAGTGTAATTTGAGAAGGAGAGTGCATTTAACTCTCACAGGGAAGAGGAACAAAATCGGGAAAAATATTGGGCAAAATAAGTTATAAATAACGATAAAAATTGACGTGATAATGTGTTAAAAGAGCATTGTAAAAATACAATAGGTGTTAAAGGGGTATTAAACTGAGGCACGAATAGTATATAAAAGGAAAGAACGTTTAAAATAAACTGAAATTATACTGAGGTTAAAATAAATCTAGGCTGTTTAGAATGACAAAAATACACAAGAAACACCATAACATAAGTCTAGAACTCATATTGAAGATATCACGAAGCAGTGTAAATTGTAGGAAAACAGCAAGAGATCAGTTGCTCTGTACCCACAGAGACTACGGTCTAAAAATAGTCTGAAGGACAGAGAGGGGTGTAAAAAATACTGAGGCTTGCCTCACTAGTAAATTGACCATAGGATCAAACAATAAGAAGATAGAGAAGAGGTAAGAAAGTATAGACAAAATAAATAAATAAAGGTAAAAGTAAGACGTTAGATAGAGATCTTAACGGAGCGGGCAGTGGACCTGTGTGGCTCAGTTGGTAGAGCATAGCGCTTGCAACGCCAGGGTTGTGGGTTCAATTCCCACGGGGGGACCAGGATGAATATGTATGAACTTTCCAATTTATAAGTCGCTCTGGATAAGAGTGTCTGCTAAATGACTTAAATGTAATGTAAATGTAATCTTAAAAATTGATTAGAACTGTAATAACAGGACAAACCAAACGAATAAAATGAATAAATAATGATATCTGTAAAGGGAAAAACACAGTGATATTTGAAGTACTGTACCAGAATAAGACATTAAGTCATCTGTAGTATTCAGAAATAATGTCTGTAGTATATAGAGTAGGCTTTGATAAAAGAAATTAAGTGATGTGACAAATTAATTATAATCTGGGAAAGGGGATTAGCTCTACCTTGGAAAAATAGTAAATAAAAGGTGTATAACAGAAGTGGAGTATTTAGGAAAAGTATATAAATAAATAAGTGGCATGAAAACAAAAGGACTGTTTCTCCATAGCATAGAGAGATGAGGGATTTAAAAAAAAGCCATGGAGTCACTGAAAGAAGCGCACATTAGTTCTACCGAATTCGGATTGAATATGAAAAAACTGGATAATAGGGGATGCCATTACCCGGTAACATTCTATAACCAATAAGAAAATAGCTCCCTGTTTTGGATATGGGTATAGCGGGTATGGGGAAAATTAGTGTAAGGTGACACTAGAACTTAGTGAAATAGCAGGAAATGCCACTATACAAGAGTTTGTATCCTTGTCAAAATAACAAACAACTAATCGGTTTGAGGTTAGTAGGAATGGAATTTTCACTTGGCGGTGTATAAGTCTCTGAGCGAACAATGAGTGTTTCATAGAGATTACAGTTTATATGTGGTCAAGAAGAAGTATTAGATCACGTTTGACTTGACATCTAGTATAGTACAGATGGAATTTTAATTGTTAGACATTCTATACCGTCATTCTCTGAAAACTGTTAAGACGCTTATAGAATAAAAACTATGTATAAGTAATACTATTGTTTTGCTGATTAAAAGGTAACATTGTGAATATTAACGATATGTATACTTTCTTTTCCAGAAAAAAAGGGTTTAATCTTCTCTGGTCAAAATGTCATTGGAGACTGCATTACTGTGGAAAGCAGTTAGTTAAAGTCAGCCGCTTTAAAAATAAAAATATCTGGATAAGGCTAAAAAATGGAGTTCTGGATAAGTGAGTCCAGTCCCTTTGTGTTATTGGCCTATGGTTCACTAGTAAGTACACCATGTACTGGGAATGAATATGCATTAGTAGATTTATTGGAAGGGTTTTCTCCAATTCAGTTTCAAATTGGGTATGCAGAAGGATGGAAATGTTTTTTGAAAAATGTATTTAAGTTGTTTCTAAAGAAAGGGGAATGGAAACATTTGAATGGTGTCAAAATGCCCTGAATGCTAAGAATTTCCTGTGAAAGACTGATCACCTTCACTAGAAATTGTTGGAACAGGTGGGATTTAATTATAAAATAATTAAGAAACACCAGACTCTATTCAAAGTGTATAATTACTTTGAAAACCTATTATGTCCCTGGGAAAATTATGAAGAGTTGTAATCTTAAATTGACTAAAGTTATTCAAACTTTTTGATATAAAATGGGTTCATAGGTAAAATTATCAGTTCCCTGGGGTTATGGTCTTTGGGTAAATACACAAATGTGCTTTGTTCATTCTGCATATAAAAAGTGATGAAAGTTACTCCAAAGGGTTTATTGGAGTGTGGGTCTCTGTGAGGGTTATGTTGATAACTACATCATCTGTAATTCGTCTGAGAGATCACCAGTAGAATAAGGGAGTTATCATGGAAGGTGACGTCAGAATGCTTTAAGGCATGGGAGAGAATATCACCACAAGTGGGTGTGGAGCTCAAACCCACCCTAACCGACTGAATAGTGAGGGACAACTGTGTCTGATGACCTGTGAACTGTATCTAAAAATAGACATGCTGAAATTATATTCGCTGGGAGAATAATGACTAAAAGGAATTGGGGTACCCGACCTTTTATTACCAGGCCACTCATGAGAGAGAAACTGAGACAAAAGGGCTATTTGGAAGATAGATATTACTGGTAATGAAAGTGTTTAGTATAAATGTTAATTATTAAAGGGATGATGTGTATTGAATAGATAAGGTCAAATTTGAGTTAAAGTAAACACTAAGGACTGTTATCCTGAATATTGGGTTGAAAAATGTATTTAAAAAAGAATGGTTTAGTTATTTGGATATAGAACTGTTTAAATTTAATAGGCCTAGGGAAGCTCTGGAAACTAATCCTGAGACAAGGTGGTTGACAAAACTTACAGAATATTAGATTAAAGTTTTTTTGTTTATTTTGTTTTATAATGTCATTGGAATTGTAATGATAAAATGTAATAATATAATTGAATAAAAAGGTAGTCTGTTGTGCGATGATACCCAAGGATGAAGAAGAAAGAGACCAACAATAACATTGGCATAGAATGAAACGAATGGACGTTTTCCCCAGGTTTAATTACATTACAAATAGTGGTAATTTATTGCAAATGAGCAGTTATTATAATTTATTTTTCTCTTTTTCTCGTTTGGTCAATTTATTTTTGTTTTGAGGAACATAAGGTTGTGTATATGTTCCTGAGGAGGGACTGATACTGATATAAATGATATATAAATTGATTTAAGAACGTTTTAAGTATGTATCAAACAATGGAAGGAAATTATCAGTAGTGACTCATGTGTTATTGGTTAGAAAAACTGTGACTACATTGGGGATATGAGGGGGCTCATAAATGAAGGTTATGGTAGTGAAGGGGTGTTATTTCTAGAAACTATGTATATTTTTAGAGGAGATAACTCACAGAAAAGGAAAGATAGCTGGCTGTGTAAAATATAGGGACAATTCTAAAGTAAATAGAACAATTCACATACCTAAATTATGGTAAAAGTAATAAGTGGTGGCATTTTGAACACTAGAGAAAAAGTTTAAGAAACTTATGACTTAGTTTTGTTAGGATTGGATATTCTTCCAACTGGAAGACACTTGACTGAATACATGTTATTTTACAGCAGTTGCTGTAGGGACCATCATTTGACTATCATTATGAATATTTCTGTGGCAGGAGGCCAGGTATTTGAGGCAGAATGTTTACATAGGGCTGTTATTTAAAAATTAAGAATTAGTGATCTTGCTATACGAAGAAAGTCTGTTGTCAGGAAATAACCCATGTGTTAGTGTGTATGTCCTCAGGAAAAAACAGCCAGAAATGGAAGGGCTTGGGCTGAATTCTGGAGACTGAGTGTACATCAAGATACACCAGGCTGGTGGTATACTTCTTACAGCAATGCAGTGGTAAAGTTCTTCATGTCTCTCTTTGGTGGGTGCATAAGTCTCACGAGAAGTGAGGTCCAGCTGAATAATGGGTGAGCTTGAAAACACCATGACAGAGGACGTGGAATCAGAGAGAGAGAGAGAGAGAGAGAGAGAGAGAGACTAGATTCCACTATAGACATACTGGGTTGAGTTAGGGGGCTACTTGTTTTATTTTTTAATGCATCATGTGAAAAATAATAGATTTTAGGATATTGTACTCTAAACAAACATGTTAAAGGAATTGATGTGAAAGCATATACAGTGTTGAATTACTTCAAGAAGAGATAATGTTGATTAAGGTTATTCACATGATTATCAGTTGAAATGGAGCAGATGGAAAACTAAGTAAAAAATGACATGATTTGGGAACACCTCTCAGAACCTGGGGCCAAAAGGGGAAGACTGGGTGGAAGCATGAGGAAGCTTTTTAGGGCTTTTATTTTTGTGGAGTCCAGTAGAAAAGTATCCTGGAGGCATAGAGTCAGGTGAAGAGAGAGTGGGAATTGTCATGGTCTCAGATTTCAGTTTTCATGAATATATTTATGCATAACACATAATTGTCAATGCTGTTATGTTTTGTCTGTTGTTTTCCAAGTCTTATGTTTAGGAAACCAGAAGGAGAGGGGTTCGCCAGCTTCAGCTGGAATGTCAGTTTGTTGTGTGATGAGTGATGGAAGTAAGAGGATGTATGGTGTAATCATAGAACAGAGGCCATAAGTCTCTAAGTCTGAATGCCTCACAGAAAGAAGGCAGAAACCTGAAACAGGACGAGAGGTTCCGCGTCTGATGATCCAAGGGGACCAGAAGGACCTCTCCCAGTGACACCAGGAGATCTAGTCTACGTGTGAGTGTTCCGAAGGAAGTGGGATCAACCGAGGAGAGAAGGACCCTATGAGGTGGCCAAAGCAACAAGAACGGCCGTCCAAGTGAAAGGACGCCAGACGTGGTACCATCTGAACCACTGCACCTGAGTCCCAACAGAGAGAAGGACACAACCATACAGAGATGAGGACACAGAGGTTGCTGATTCACCAAGAGGGAGCCCGGAGGGAGCAGGAGCAGCGGAAACGACTGAGACGCCAGGGAGGAGCCAAGAAAACAGCAAATCAAGTGAAAACCAAAATGCGACAGGTGCACCGACTAATGCACCCAGAAGAGGAGGAAAGGCCTCACAAGGAACAGAATGAGAACATCTCTTCCCTAAAATTGAAACCCTTCCAGATGGAAGCTAAGTCCTGCCTGAGGAGGGAGCCTCAGGTGAAGAAAGTGGAGGAAAAGTCCCGCAAGCTGAAGAAAATGGGGATTTCCCCACAATTGACTTTTCAACTCTTGAATGGTCTCCTTTACAGACAATTGAAGTTAGAACAACAAAAGAATAATGAACATTGACATAACAGAAGTAACAGTGAATGCTAGTATAGAAACAACAGACTCATGCACAATCAAGATGTATGGTGGAAACAGGAAGAGAAGAGAGGAACCAGCCGAACAATCCAAAAAGACTGACAAGGTTAGAATCTCTGTTCCACCTCAACTTATAACAGAAGCAGGAGAACTGAAGTCTATCTCAATAATAAGGATCAAACCCTTACCGGAGATTGCACTCTGTGGATGGACACATCACCAAACAAAGGGAGAAGTCATTTGGGACCCAAAAGGATGTGACCTGACATTAATCAAAGAAAAAGACGAGTGGGTGCTCATCATGAATCAGATTGAACCAGTTGAAGGTGAAGAATTAATAGTTGAAATAACAAAAACAACAGTGACCAAAGGGAGTAGCACCACGGTCATTAAGATTGATCCTACCCCTGCACCTGAACAGGAAGAACCTGTGACAACAACAAGGGTGGCGGCTGCTGTGACGACCACAGTAGCTACCACTAAGATGACATCGACTGCCCTTACAAGCAGACCACCCTACCCACAAAGCAACCTGAGACAGAGTCAGGAGAGTTTTTTACTGACATTTGGAACTTTCTGATAAACTCTAATGATCTACCTCAAGATAAGAACATTGTAAAAGCGACAGAACTAGATGTATCAGAATCAGAACCACTCAAGGACAGCACACGAGAAGAAGTAGTGAAGAATGAGTGGTACGAATGGGCTAAGTATATGGCAAACAAACACAGAATGGACAATTGTATTTTGTGTAGAAAATCACCTTTGTCTGATCTTTTAATAGTCTCTGAACCGGCATCATTTAAAAACTGTGTAAGTTGGAAAAATGACCATTGTACCAATAGAAAGTATTCTATTCCCTTGTGTGACATAGAATGTAGGATTGCTCTGGGTAAGCACTAGGGGTAAAACTATGTTGAATGAGACCATGCTGGGAGACAATGATTGTGCTGCCTATAACATTAGAACTGAATTAAATGGACCTCAATTAGACAGAGGTACCGTGGTTAAAGGAAAATATGAATGTTTTTACAGACACCACACCGAAGGAATTGACGTAGGAAACACCACTGTAGAATGTGATACTATTTGGGTGCTAGAGAATGCGGGAGTTCGTAAAGGTAATGATAAAGGGTTGATAATGAATAGAAAAGGGTTGTGTGGTCACATAACTCAGGTTGCGCCATCTCTTACTATGTTGAAAAATCAAGACAGAGGTATTGCTGATTGTTCTTTCCACACATCCAGAAACTAACTGTTGAATGTATTGCCTGATGGATGGATTGGTCTTTGTGCCTTAGTTAAAGAAATTAAACAGGATACTATTATTAAATCACCCCATGATGACTATGTTAAACCTAGAGTTAAAAGGGCTTATGAGAAGGATCCTGAGGTATACCTTGATGCAATTGGACAGCCTAGAGGTATGTTTGGCCATCATGTTGGGAGGAGGGTTGTTGGCTTTGGGTATTGTATTTTGTTGTGTTATACCCCTGGTAAAGTCATTTGTGGTTCAGACAACAGTTAAACAGATGTCTGTAAGGAGAGCTGACCCTCCTGTGGTGATTGATCTTGTACCGGGAGGCCCAAGCAATTATACCAATAAGTATGGAAAGCCTTGCAATGCGGTTGGAGGACCTCTTGACTGCCCCTTTGGTAACCCTAACTGTCTCTATGAAGTGATTGGGGGGGGTGGTTATGCGTGTCACGGTTTCCCTGTATATGTTCAATTACCCAGTTCAGATGAATGTTTACTCATACATGTCCACAAAAAGTGTCATTTGCGTCACAATTGCAAGTGGTGTACAAAAATTCATGAGGATGGTCATTATCATCACCTAGAACCTTTTTTCTGTGCAAAGTGTCAAAGAGGAGATTGTCTTATTTGTAAGGATGAGGACTGTGCTCCTAGATATCTATTTTGCCTAATGCTTTGTGTTCTTTGCAACCTCAGGCAAGGCTACATACTACATGCTCATGCTTCATCAAAATATAATGTTCGATTATAAGTGTTTTTATTTTAACTAGATCTTTCACTCCTATTTTATGTTATTAATTGGAGATGTTTGGTCTAGTTGGGTTTTGTAAGTGTATTATGTTTCAATTGGATCTTTTCTTCCTGTCTGTGTTTATGTATTGGAGATGTTTGGTCCAAGTGATTTGTAAGCTTTATTTTGATAATGTTTTAGTCAATTGTTGGTATTGATATCTACTCTCTATATGTCATTTTAGTATAGTTTTTGAGGCTAATTACCCTCAAGAGGAGGGATTATGTAGGAGTAATTGATACATATGTAGGTAGATATCACACTATTAAACAATAGACAGGTGTACATTAGAAAATAGGAGGAAAAGGCAGACGTGAGTGCATTTGCCATTCTGGTAAAATACAGGAAACCAAAGATTAGCAGATGGCCAAAGTCATACGTGCTTTAAAGTGCATGTATGGAAAAAGCAGGACACCATTATGAAGATAAAATTGACAGGAACGGCCATTAGTGCTTAGGGTAAAGGCCATAAGTGCTTAGGGCAAGATAGACATATATTAATTTTAGGGGACAAGGGGGTCCTGCCCCCATTATAATCTAATCAAGAGCGGATACAGGCGTTATTGGGCGTAGACAAGCAGGAAGCCTGAAATGAAGGATAATGGTGGCAGATGACCATAGGAGAAGTAATTTAATTAATGTATGTAATGATCTCATGTGTGTGGATGTGTATAAAGAGCGAACCAGTGCTCTGGGAAGGTGTGGGATCCGCGGATCGTTCCGGCTTGTGATACATTGTATTAAAAAGTCTATTTGATTTCACAAGTTCTTACGAGTGTTATATTTCTGAGACGATTTTCCACGACACGTTCCGTTATTAAAAGGGACCAGCGTTCCGTTATTAAAAGGGACCAGCGTTCCGTTGTTAAAAGGGACCAGCGTTCCGTTGTTAAAAGGGACCAGCGTTCCGTTGTTAAAAGGGACCAGCGTTCCGTTGTTAAAAGGGACCAGCGTTCCGTTGTTAAAAGGGACCAGCGTTCCGTTGTTAAAAGGGACCAGCGTTCCGTTATTAAAAAGGGACCAGCGTTCCGTTATTAAAAAGGGACCAGCGTTCCGTTATTAAAAAGGGACCAGCGTTCCGTTATTAAAAAGGGACCAGCGTTCCGTTATTTAAAGGGACCAGCGTTCCGTTATTTAAAGGGACCAGCGTTCCGTTATTTAAAGGGACCAGCGTTCCGTTATTTAAAGGGACCAGCGTTCCGTTATTTAAAGGGACCAGCGTTCCGTTATTTAAAGGGACCAGCGTTCCGTTATTTAAAGGGACCAGCGTTCCGTTATTTAAAGGGACCAGCGTTCCGTTATTTAAAGGGACCAGCGTTCCGTTATTTAAAGGGACCAGCGTTCCGTTATTTAAAGGGACCAGCGTTCCGTTATTTAAAGGGACCAGCGTTCCGTTATTTAAAGGGACCAGCGTTCCGTTATTTAAAGGGACCAGCGTTCCGTTATTTAAAGGGACCAGCGTTCCGTTATTTAAAGGGACCAGCGTTCCGTTATTTAAAGGGACCAGCGTTCCGTTATTTAAAGGGACCAGCGTTCCGTTATTTAAAGGGACCAGCGTTCCGTTATTTAAAGGGACCAGCGTTCCGTTATTTAAAGGGACCAGCGTTCCGTTATTTAAAGGGACCAGCGTTCCGTTATTTAAAGGGACCAGCGTTCCGTTATTTAAAGGGACCAGCGTTCCGTTATTTAAAGGGACCAGCGTTCCGTTATTTAAAGGGACCAGCGTTCCGTTATTTAAAGGGACCAGCGTTCCGTTATTTAAAGGGACCAGCGTTCCGTTATTTAAAGGGACCAGCGTTCCGTTATTTAAAGGGACCAGCGTTCCGTTATTTAAAGGGACCAGCGTTCCGTTGTTAAAAGGGACCAGCGTTCCGTTGTTAAAAGGGACCAGCGTTCCGTTATTAAAAAGGGACCAGCGTTCCGTTATTAAAAAGGGACCAGCGTTCCGTTATTAAAAAGGGACCAGCGTTCCGTTATTAAAAAGGGACCAGCGTTCCGTTATTAAAAAGGGACCAGCGTTCCATTATTAAAAAGGGACCAGCGTTCCATTATTAAAAAGGGACCAGCGTTCCATTATTAAAAAGGGACCAGCGTTCCATTATTAAAAAGGGACCAGCGTTCCATTATTAAAAAGGGACCAGCGTTCCATTATTAAAAAGGGACCAGCGTTCCATTATTAAAAAGGGACCAGCGTTCCATTATTAAAAAGGGACCAGCGTTCCATTATTAAAAAGGGACCAGCGTTCCATTATTAAAAAGGGACCAGCGTTCCATTATTAAAAAGGGACCAGCGTTCCATTATTAAAAAGGGACCAGCGTTCCATTATTAAAAAGGGACCAGCGTTCCATTATTAAAAAGGGACCAGCGTTCCATTATTAAAAAGGGACCAGCGTTCCATTATTAAAAAGGGACCAGCGTTCCATTATTAAAAAGGGACCAGCGTTCCATTATTAAAAAGGGACCAGCGTTCCATTATTAAAAAGGGACCAGCGTTCCATTATTAAAAAGGGACCAGCGTTCCATTATTAAAAAGGGACCAGCGTTCCATTATTAAAAAGGGACCAGCGTTCCATTATTAAAAAGGGACCAGCGTTCCATTATTAAAAAGGGACCAGCGTTCCATTATTAAAAAGGGACCAGCGTTCCATTATTAAAAAGGGACCAGCGTTCCATTATTAAAAAGGGACCAGTGTTCCATTATTAAAAAGGGACCAGTGTTCCATTATTAAAAAGGGACCAGTGTTCCATTATTAAAAAGGGACCAGTGTTCCATTACTATACATCAGCAGCCTCTACGGTGCAGGGTTGAGTAACTGGGTAGTAGCCGGGTAGTAAACAGTGACTAAAGTTCAGTGTAGGGTATTGGGCGGAGGGCCGGCTAGAACCGTGTTAGGAATCACCCCATAATTCAAAAACAATAAGAATGATTGTGCACGTCATGTAACCTTGACTACAGATACAATTGTTTGGCCTTTCATAACAGATGACTCGACATCAGGCCACTAGCCGATACATAGCTACAGATTGGTTGGATCACATGATCTGGTGTACAAAGATTTTTGGTATCCATTACTGAGCGTTACTGGACAGGGGGATACCTGGTCAGTTGTCCAACTGAATGTATTCAACTGAAATGTGTTTTCTGGATTTAACCCCTCAATCAGAGAGGGGGCTGCCTTAATCGGACAGGTACTTTTCGGCGGTAGAGATTTTCAACCAACCTGATCGATACCATGGTCGTTCTCGATTAGACCAATCACGGAGCTTCTAAAATGGCCATGTCTAGTAGCAGGTGGTTTGTTTGAATTTAGAAAAAAACGCTCATTATTAAAATCAATACATTTTTGCTCCATGAAGTAATCCAACAACGTGTACGCCGACATCGCGTCTACTTCAAATCTTCTCTCATTGATTGAGACAGGAAGTGATTTCTGACTATATAAATATTGAAATATAGGCCTAAGGAAGTTACGGTATCAAGACTAAACAGGATGTGCTCTTAGGCCAACAGCTCCATGATGGTTATACCAGGCTGCTATACTAAGTCTACTAATGATAATGACATGATGGTTATACCAGGCTGCTATACTAAGTCTACTAATGATAATGACATGATGGTTATACCAGGCTGCTATACTAAGTCTACTAATGATAATGACATGATGGTTATACCAGGCTGCTATACTAAGTCTACTAATGATAATGACATGATGGTTATACCAGGCTGCTATACTAAGTCTACTAATGATAATGACATGATGGTTATACCAGGCTGCTATACTAAGTCTACTAATGATAATGACATGATGGTTATACCAGGCTGCTATACTAAGTCTACTAATGATAATGACATGATGGTTATACCAGGCTGCTATACTAAGTCTACTAATGATAATGACATGATGGTTATACCAGGCTGCTATACTAAGTCTACTAATGATAATGACATGATGGTTATACCAGGCTGCTATACTAAGTCTACTAATGATAATGACATGCTGGTTATACAAGGCTGCTATACTAAGTCTACTAATGATAATGACATGATGGTTATACCAGGCTGCTATACTAAGTCTACTAATGATAATGACATGCTGGTTATACCAGGCTGCTATACTAAGTCTACTAATGATAATGACATGCTGGTTATACAAGGCTGCTATACTAAGTCTACTAATGATAATGACATGCTGGTTATACAAGGCTGCTATACTAAGTCTACTAATGATAATGACATGCTGGTTATACAAGGCTGCTATACTAAGTCTACTAATGATAATGACATGCTGGTTATACAAGGCTGCTATACTAAGTCTACTAATGATAATGACATGCTGGTTATACAAGGCTGCTATACTAAGTCTACTAATGATAATGACATGCTGGTTATACAAGGCTGCTATACTAAGTCTACTAATGATAATGACATGCTGGTTATACAAGGCTGCTATACTAAGTCTACTAATGATAATGACATGCTGGTTATACAAGGCTGCTATACTAAGTCTACTAATGATAATGACATGCTGGTTATACAAGGCTGCTATACTAAGTCTACTAATGATAATGACATGCTGGTTATACAAGGCTGCTATACTAAGTCTACTAATGATAATGACATGCTGGTTATACAAGGCTGCTATACTAAGTCTACTAATGATAATGACATGCTGGTTATACAAGGCTGCTATACTAAGTCTACTAATGATAATGACATGCTGGTTATACAAGGCTGCTATACTAAGTCTACTAATGATAATGACATGATGGTTATACAAGGCTGCTATACTAAGTCTACTAATGATAATGACATGATGGTTATACAAGGCTGCTATACTAAGTCTACTAATGATAATGACATGATGGTTATACAAGGCTGCTATACTAAGTCTACTAATGATAATGACATGATGGTTATACAAGGCTGCTATACTAAGTCTACTAATGATAATGACATGCTGGTTATACAAGGCTGCTATACTAAGTCTACTAATGATATAAGTAATGTCATTATCATATGGATAATAATAATAATAATAATAAGATCAAGACAAAGGAGCGTTGTTATTTTTGGACAATTTGAACACTAAATAAATATAAATAAATACCAGAGAGGCTGTTCTAACAGCAAGTGTAAAGCTGTTTATTACAGCAGAGCAAAGATGAAAAACAACAGAGTTTGTGAAATTGTTTACTTGACATGTGGTGGCGTGAGGCTTGGTGCTCACGGAATCAGTAGGCTATTAAACACTCCAACAGGATCTGTCTTATTCCTGTAGATAACACTACCAGTCAAAAGTTTGGACACCTACTCATTCCAGGGTTTCTATTTCATTTTTACTATTTTCTACATTGTAGAATAATAGTGAAGACAAACTATGAAATAGCACATACGGAATCATGTAGTAACTAAAAAGTGTTAAACAAATCAAAATATATTTTATATTCTTCAAAGTAGCCACCCTTTGATGACAGCTTTGCGCACTCTTTGCATTCTCTCAACCAGAGAAATTAGGTAGTCACCTGGAATGCTTTTCCAACAGTCTTTAAGGAGTTCCCACATATGCTGAGCCCTTGTTGGATGCTTTTCCTTCCCTCTGCGGTCCAACTCATCCCAAACCATCTCAATTTGGTTGAGGGATTTGGAGGCCAGGTCAACTGATGCCGCACTCCATCACTCTCCATCTTGATCAAATAACACTTACACTGCCTGGAGGTATGTTGCATCATTGTCTTGTTGAAAAACAAATTATAGTCCCACTAAGACCAAATCAGATGGGATGGCGTATCGCTGCAGAATGCTATGGTAGCCATGCTGGTTAAGTGAGTCTTGAATTCTAAATAAATCACAGACAGTGTCACCAGCAAAGCACCCCCCCCCCCACCATCACACCTCCTCCTCCATGCTTCACGGTGGGAACCACAAATGCGGATATCATCCGTTCACCTACTCTGTGTCTCACAAAGACACAGCGGTTGGAACCAAAAATCTCACATTTGGACTCATCAGACCAAAAGGACAGATTTCCACCGGTCTAATGTCCATTGCTCGTGCTTCTTGGCCCAAGCAATTCTCTTCTTCTTATTGGTGTCCTTTAGTAGTGGTTTCTTTCCAGCAATTCAACCATGAAGGCCTGATTCACACAGTCTCCTCTGAACAGTTGATGTTGAGATGTGTCTGTTACTTGAACTCTGAAGCATTTATTTGGGCTGCAATTTCTGAGGCTGGTAACTAATTAACTTATCCTCTGCAGCAGAGGTAACTCTGGGTCTTCCTTTTATGTGGCGGTCCTCATTCGGCAGGTGGCCTGGCGGGTAGGAGTATTGGGCCAGTAACCGAAAGGTTGCTGGATCGAAGCCCCGAGCTGACAAGGTAAAAATCTGTCGTTCTGCTCCTGAACAATGCAGTTAACTGTTCCCCGGGCGCCGATGATATGGATGTTGATTAAGGCAGCCCCCCGCACCTCTCTAATTCAGAGGGGGTGGGGTTAAATGCAGAAGACATTTCAGTTGAATGCATTCAGTTGTAAAAGTGACTAGGTCCCCCCCCTTTCCCCCATGAGAGCCAGTTTCATCATAGCGCTTGATGGTTTTTGCAGTTGAAGAAACTTTCAAAGTTCTTTGACTGACATGTCTTAAAATAATGATGGACTTTCGCTTATTTGAGCTGTCCTTGCCATAATATGGACTTGGTCTTTTACCAAATACGGCTATCTTCTGTATACCACACCTACCTTGTCACAACACAACTGATTGGCTCAAACGCATTAAGAAGGAAATAAATTCAACATTAACATTTAATTAGGCACACCTGTTAACTGAAATGCATTCCAGGTGACTAACTCATGAAGCTGGTTGAGGGAATGCCAAGAGTGTGCAAAGCTGTTAAGGTAAAGGGTGGCTACTTTGAAGAATCTCAAATATATTTTTGTGTAACACTTTGTTCGTTACTACAGGATTCCATATGTGTTTTGATGTCTTCACTATTATTATACAACGTAGAAAATAGTAAAAATAAAGAAAAAAACTGGAATGAGTAGGTGTGGCCAAACTTTTGACTGGTACTGTATATTTTCACCCATATCAGTTATCTAATCCATTGCAGAGGCCTAGACTAAAAGCCAATTTATGATTTATTCAAAAATGTGTTGAGGCTCAATATTGAGGGTGTGACTCAATTGAGGAAACTCCAGAGGCCAAATCCAGCTCTGTACCACATCGCCATGAGCCTCCCAAATGTAACAATGCGGGGGGGGGGGGCTCTGTATAGCTCCGCATTGACATGATTGGTTGACAGTATGTGGGGGCGGTATATCCTGTATAAACACAAACTCACTTCCTTGACAACCGTTCTGCACTGCTCTGTGAAGTGCAAGAAGTATGAATGCCCTGACTTCTGCTGAGGCCGTATCACCGTAAATACTGCACGTCCAATGCTGACGTCGGATTGACCATGGATTGACCATGCGCCCAGATGCACAATGCACTTCTCTCTACAGAATGCACTTCTCTCTCGCCAATTTGTGCACATTCATTGTTTCATAACTTCATTGTGTGAATTGTTTGCGTATATCAATTCCCCATGACATATTTCACCAGTAGAACATTTACCATTCATTCCTAATATACAATGCTTGTTACGGTCATTTATTTTAATGCATTCAATATTATTCCAGTCTTCCTGTTCTTATTGTGGGAGTGAAACACAATTGTCTGCAGAGTGCACAACCTATGCTACACCAGTGAGAAACAAGTTTTGGTTAATTTAATTCCATTTACGAGTTCTGTCAATTTAGTCATTGTCTTTTGTTTGGCGCGCTCCTGTCAATGTTGAGGAAGGACACGCACACATAGAAGTAGTCCTATAGACTCCCTGGCCAGCGGGGCAAATGTAGGCGTATAAATGTGCCCATTTGGGGATCTGATAGTATTTCTGATTGGCTTAACGCACCACCACTAATGAACTGTGGAGCTTCTCAAAGTAATGTTGTTTTCTTCACCTCAAGTAAACAAAGTCTGTTTTTACATCCATTGAGAATAACAATAGTTCCTCAATGTATTTGAAAGATCTTTCCAGCTTTCTCCCTTTCAATAACTACTCAGCGTGAAAAGGGAACAATGTCAAGCTCTGATCCAGTGGAAATGTCATAAAATAGGCTTCTTATCAGTGCTTGACTTGGAATGAAATAGGTTCTGGTACTCATTTTGGGTGCTGGTACTGTTTATATTTAGGTGCAGGAGCTCCACAATACTTTTGAGCTAACATGAGGAACAGGAGCTCAGGCAGTAGAATGTGAGGTGCCAGTACTCAGCTCCGATGAGCTCCTGCCCAAGTCAAGCACTGCTTCTTATCCCTTACGCAAGTTCTCTAGCGCAAGCTTTGGGCCAGACCCAAGTTAATACAATGTTTCAAGTTCATTGCAGACAGGCCATGTGTAGCCAATGTGATTTATATATATTTTTTTAAATCAGGATATTTTCTACCTGCAGGCTGCAATGTTTTTATTTGTTGGCTTTAGGTAGACTGTTTACAATAGAAGTTACTTGTTAGGTTTGTATCATTTTCATAGAATTTTGATTAACCACATGACAATGATTTTGACACATGAAGACATCATTATAAAGTAAATGAAACGGTTTCATAACAGGCACGCATATCGGTAGGACGCGTAAGATAAATTGGCATTCCACATGAGGAAGATTACCGACTCCTCGTGTAGCCTATTACCAGCAAATTCAGGAGAGTAATGGCAAAATCTGCAAAAAGCCAGCAGGAGTGGGAGGAGAATAGCTGGGTCTGGATCTCTGGCTCCCTCTTGAGGCATAAAACCGTAAGCTTAAAGCATCAGACACGCTCAGTGCATATAGTTGATTTTATTAAAGCACATAGGGTATTTCTATATATGTAAAAATACAGCAATCGATTGGTTGAAAGAACAGACAATTTTCAGTCTACCAAGATGTTTTTTTAGTAGGGGACAGCCCTAAATGTAATGGAACTGGGTCACGATCAAGAGCTACGCCAAACAGAATCTGGGCTTGCAGGAGGTAGGTGGGGCAAATCTCCTTTAAACCCAGGAAGCAGCCATTTTTATTTAACCAGGTAGGCAAGTTGAGAACAAGTTCTCATTTACAATTGGGACCTGGCCAAGATAAAGCAAAGCAGTTCGACACATACAACAACACAGAGTTACACATGGAGTAAAACAAACATACAGTCAATAATACAGTAGAAAAAAGTATATACAATGTGAGAAAATGAGGTGAGATAAGGGAGGTAAAGGCAAAAAAAAGGCCATGGTGGCAAAGTAAATACAATATAGAAGTAAACACTGGAATGGTAGATTTGCAGTGGGAAAATGTGCAAAGTAAAGATAGAAATAATGGAGTGCAAAGGAGCAAAATAAATAAATAAATACAGTAGGGGGAGAGGTCGTTGTTTGGGCTAAATTATAGATGGGCTATGTACAGGTGCAGTAATATGTGAGCTGCTCTGACAGCTGGTGCTTAAAGCTAGTGAGGGAGATAAGTGTTTCCAGTTTCAGAGATTTTTGTAGTTCATACCAGTCATTGGCAGCAGAGAACTGGAAGGAGAGGCGGCCAAAGGAAGAATTGGTTTTGGGGGTGACCAGAGAGATATACTTGCTGGAGCGCGTGCTACAGGTGGGTGCTGCTATGGTGACCAGCGAGCTGAGGTAAGGGGGGACTTTACCTAGCACAGTCTTGTAGATGACCTGGAGCTAGTGGGTTTGGCGACGAGTATGAAGCGAGGGCCAGCCAACGAGAGCGTACAGGTTGCAGTGGTTGGTAGTATATGGGGCTTTGGTGACAGTTGCTTGTAAAAAAATTTTAGGAGTAATGAACGTATTTTTAATATTAAAGCTGCAATATGTAACTTTTTTGGTGACCCACCAAACGAACATAGACATTTGAGTTATAGATCGGTCATTAGCATTGAAAGCAAGTCTAGGAAGCGGTAAATCTGTTCTGTGTGCTGTGTGTGCTTTTAGGCCGTCATTGTAAATAAGAATTTTCATAATTGACTTGCCTAGTTAAATAAAAATTCCCGTTCATAAGTTTTGTTTTTGTAACTTTTACTATTTGGTGTACAATCTGTGTAGGTAGCAAATACAATACAGTGTCCGACAGGGAAAACAAATATACACAATGTAGGCAGGTTACTTATATATCAAAAACAAATTGTCACCTGAAAGCCTTGTGTTGCGTCAGTGACGACAGTTGGGCAAGGAACCCACTGCATGATCTTGAAATAAGAGCCATGGATGGACCCTTCTTATTATACCTCAGAGGTTGGACCTTGTGAAAAGAGAAGAGGTTAGCTAGCTATGCATGCATCGTTTTGCAAATGGTCAGCTAGTTAACATTGCTAGCTAGCTATCTAGTAACTGAGCCGACAAGCATGGGTTATTAAAGCAAGTTTCAAATTAAAGCTACTCATTTCGCTATATCTAAGCTTTACCACATCGTATGTTTATGTATGTAGCTACGTGTTTCTGATTTTTGCTAGATAAAATAGAATAATTGCAGCTACCTTACAAGCTAGCTAGTTAGCAACTTTTCAAGAGCGCTCCATACAATGTCAAATACGTCATCAAACAGCGACCCAACTGATTACCAAACGCTTAGGACCAAATGCGCACCAAATTTCTTTTGTATTTTGTATCTTCTGATAAGAGCTTTTTGTTAGTTCATAGTCGATACTTTATAGATGATAGTCCCATTTTAGTTGATTATTCAATTAAAAAAGGGCCATGAGGAAATGTATTGTAATGTGTCATAAAAACGCACTGGGTGACGAACCTGTTCTATTTATCCTATGTCTATGATTTTGGTACGCCCTATTCATTTCAATGGGTACGCACCTCGCCTCATCCGATCCAACTCTTCTGCCTTGATTAGCTGCTGTGCTTGTAACTGGCTAGCGTTAGCTACTAAGCTCCTGCTTATCGTGTTTTTGACGAAGATCGAAAGAGTGCGTATGATTTGGAGGGACTATATTGTATTTTCTACCTGGGAATCCTACACGACTTGGATATAATACGAAGATTTTGACCGTTTGAATCGTGGAGTTCGCTTGTCTTGACTGGTTTGGGAAAATCCACTGCCTATCAAATAACAGGTAAATCCATCGCTGTGTAGCGGCGTGAATCACAGTCCTTCACAGCGTTAGCTACGTAAAAGTCGTTAGCTGGGTAGCTACCTAGCTAAATCTTAAACTGTCATAAAACGTTATTTTTGATAGAAATCTTGCAAGCTACTGTCTAGCTAAACGTAAATTCGTGAAATAGCACGGTAACGTTAGGTTAACAAGCGAGGTAACTAGATAACATCTCAAGCCTTGCCATGTTAACTATCTACGATATCGTAAGGATCTGACAGACAAAATGGGTGAGACATGTCTTATATTGACTAACGTTACTCAGTGAGAGAGTAAACAGAGAAAGACGCAAGACAGCTCAGGATTATTGTAATGTACATTACATCAGCGTGTCCTTAGTTGTAGCTACCAATGCCATCGATGACCAAGAAAGGTAGCTACAGTAACGTTATAACCTAAATCAAATAGGACAATGGTTTGGAAGATGGCTCATCCACAGATTAGTGATGATAATAGCTAGCTAACACGGCCTAATCCTTATAATTGACAATGTTCACACACTGGTTTCGTCTTGTGCTCCTACCGTTACTCGGTGTGTATGTATTATTACTTTCATTATTAACTACTTGTTTTAGTTCTCTATTTCTACATTTTCTTCCTCTCTGCATTGTTGGGAAGGGCCCGTAAATAAGCGTTTCACTGTTCGTCTACACCTGTTATTTACGACGCATATGAATAAAAAATAGATGTTATTTGATAACAATGCGTTTTATTCGTCATTGCACAGGCCCAATCTGCAGTTTCTATGACAGTTTCGCCAGGGTTCCCATAGTGACAGAGAGGGGAAAGCCGTACCCAGGCTGTCACTCATGCTATGGGAATGCTCTCTCAGGCCAAGGAAGGAGAGAATAGCTGAGTAGGCTACTATAATTTAGTACTATTTGCTAGTGAAACCAATAACAGATGTAGCCTAGGAACTGTACTTCTGGTCCAGGGCATTAGTGCGGCTTTTTAATGCTGAGTCTTCCTTCACTAACACCCAGGACCAGAGCTACTGAAGCCAATGCTCCTTTGAACGTCCAGACAATTCCCCGATACAGAGGCTGAATATGAGACGGCCCGGTTACCCAAACTCCTTGCTACGGCACGCCCACGGACATTAGTTTATTATCCGCAATGACTCTGGATCTGAGTACCTTCCCAGGACGATTTCTAGAGTGAAAATGCGTCTGATTTGTCCCAGAAACCGGTGGATTGGGCCAGAGACAGGACACGTGGGTAAAGCGGCGTTTTGAAAACGTACCATTGCCTTTGATACTCTGCATTGTTAGAGATAATCCACTCTCCGATTACATTGTTTTGTCCAACACCCCTACATTATTTAAAAAAAATTTGGGGGGGGGTGGACTGCCGCTCCATTTATTAAAATCACATTTTAACCAACACAATCAATTTTTGTGACTACCTGGACTTGGTTTTGAAATATTTCGTTTTGAAATATTGAAACAAAACCATATGATTTCAATGAAAAGTATTTTCATAAACAAGAGGAAAAGGTGAATGTAAGAAGCGCTCATTGTTTCATATAAACTACATGTCATATTCAACAGCATATAAACTACATGTCATGTTCAACAGCATATAAACACTCTAAATAGGTCAGGAGACAGACAGGGACACTAAGAAGGAACGGAAATTAGTTATTTAGGCTGTATTATTTATATTATTTCAAGGCTGTAGCGTACAAGCATTTCGCTACACCCACAATAACATCTGCTAAACATGTGTATGTGACAAATACAATTTGATTTGCTTTACAAATATATAAATTGTGAACCATTTCAGGCTGGCAGGGACATTAAGCGCTCAGCATTTAAACATTTAGTTGTATTAAATCAGTGTAGTCGATAAGTTGCACATATAGGCTGTGACTTACTTAGAATGAAATACAAATTTAAATGAAAAAATGTCTTATTAGCCTCCATCTACAGTGCCTTTTTGAATTCATTTTTTAGAAACATTGAGTTTGGCCAGAGTCTGTGGCTTCAGGCTCATGCGATGGTACCTGGAGAGCAGGCCAGCAGCTGAGAATACCCTTTCAGCACCTGCAGAGCCACTGGGGATGCTAAACACCATTTGGGCCACTCTGGGACGTGTAGTTCTTTTAAAAACATTTTTCTGTAGGCAGGTCTAAAGGATTTTAGGTAAAAGAACTATCAAAATGGAGGTAATATGCCTTGCCTATTGGGCCCAAATCAATGATGGCCTATTGTGTATATAGATAACAGAATGAAAATGAATGGAACTTTTAAGAGATCCGACTTTTTGTGTATAAATACTGCTACTGTGACACGCTTAGCGAGCACACTTTCTGTTAGCATGTGCATGTAGTATGTACACCATCATGCTTTCAGATACCTGTCTTTTCAACTTCCACAATGATTCTTGTGGACACTACATCACCGCACTCCCTCTCTTGCTTTTGGTCCTCATCTTTTGTAAGTCACCTTGATTTTTCACCCGTGTGTTTTATCAGTTTCCTTATGAAAATATGTAGTGAACTCTGTGACAGTAGCTAAAGCAGCACACAAGTAGACGCCAGGGCATGCTGGGCCAGGGCATGCTGGGCCAGGGCATGCTGGGCCAGGGCATGCCCTGAGCTCGTGAGGTGAGCGCTACTGGAGAGAAATTGGAGCGGGCGAGAAGACTGACGCTCCAACCTTTTGGCGAAACTCGCTCCAAGCTCCAGTCAAATCGAGCATGTTCCACCCCTTTCTCCACTCCGCTCCGCTCACATACTCTGCTACCATCTAGCAGATGGAGACTGGTAGAAGCTGTTTATCTCCAGCGACATCACTAGCTGGCTACAGCCCGGTACTCTACCTTGCACTTTAGAGACTGCTGCCTCATGTATATAGAGTCATTGAACACTGGTCACTAACAATGTTTACATACTGTTTTACCCACTTTATATGTATAATACTGTATTCTAGTCATGGTTCATCCTATAGAACTACTGCTGTACACCCATTTTCTATTCATATACTGTCTATACTATTGATACACACCATTTTATTTATATAGAGCTATAGATATATTGCGGACCCTGTCATTGCTCGTTCTGATGCTTTTTTAAAGGTTCCTCTGGGTTCCTCTGGGTCAATCCTACTGGGTCAATCCTACTGGGTCAATCCTACTGGGTCAATCCTACTGGGTCAATCCTACTGGGTCAATCCTACTGGGTTGTAGTTATTCGGCATCCAATAGATGAAAACAGACTGAAACGGTGAACGACAAGGGCCTATAGGAACGTTGCAATAAGAAACGGTTGTTTTATTTGATCAAAACATTTTGCTACACCGTGTGCCATCATGAATATGACGCCGATCTCTCAAAACTGTCAAAACAACATTTTTCAATTGCAAGTATTCTACTAGCCAGGCAGGCAGGCAACTAGGGAAAGTAGATAGGCCAAGTCCTCATCAATTGACAATCAGAAATGGCTGCGGCTATTGACAGTCTTGACTGTCTCTATGTACACAAGGAAAGAGTCAAATGTAACACTCTCCAAACAAGAAAAACAAAGTTGTCCAAATGCAAGTAATACGAGCCAATAGGCAGATTTCCATTGACCCAGGTGTATTCGACAAAAGCAATGTTGCAAAAAAAATTGAAATTGCAGCTGTAGGATGACTTTTCTAAAGATCGACAAATGTTATCCGTTTGACGGGTGGATTTTTATTTTGTCTAACTTTATCTGCGACAAATCATGATGGGAAACTGTTGTTTTTCGAATAAATGATAATTGCGAATAATTTTGAAGGTAGCTTTAATATCTCACTTTCTTCTCACTGTCCACCTACATTTTTCAACTTGGCTCCATGTAAACAATATATTTTTTAAAGCTCAGTGTAGAGGCCTGAACGATACGTTTTAGTTTGAAAATATTTAGTTTGATTAGAGGAACGAATTGATGCGATATGATTCAATGCACTAACATTTGTTGCATAAACAACATTTCCAACAAAAAAAATTCTAAGTTCAACTCTGCTTCTCATGGAGCTCATGAACTGGGCCTCAGGTGGGGGGGGGGCTGTTACCTCCCCTTCAACAGCTTCTCATGGAGCTCATGAACTGGGCCTCTCTGAGGGTGGGGGGGGCTGTTACCTCTCCTTCAATAGCTTCTCATGGAGCTCATGGACTGGGCCTCTCTGAGGGTGGGGGGGCTGTTAACTCTCCTTCAACAGCTTCTCATGGAGCTCATGGACTGGGCCTCTCTGAGGGGGGGGGGGGGGGGGGGGGGGGTATTGGGCTGTTACCTCTCCTTCAACAGCTTCTCATGGAGCTCATGGACTGGGCCTCTCTGAGGGTGGGGGGGCTGTTAACTCTCCTTCAACAGCTTCTCATGGAGCTCATGAACTGGGCCTCAGGTGGGGGGGGGGGGGGGGGCTGTTACCTCTCCTTCAATAGCTTCTCATGGAGCTCATGGACTGGGCCTCTCTGAGGGTGGGGGGGCTGTTAACTCTCCTTCAACAGCTTCTCATGGAGCTCATGGACTGGGCCTCTCTGAGGGGGGGGGGGGGGGGGGGGTATTGGGCTGTTACCTCTCCTTCAACAGCTTCTCATGGAGCTCATGGACTGGGCCTCTCTGAGGGTGGGGGGGCTGTTAACTCTCCTTCAACAGCTTCTCATGGAGCTCATGAACTGGGCCTCAGGTGGGGGGGGGGGGGGGGGCTGTTACCTCTCCTTCAACAGCTTCTTATGGAGCTCATGGACTGGGCCTCTCTGAGGGTGGGGGGGCTGTTACCTCTCCTTCAACAGCTTCTCATGGAGCTCATGGACTGGGCCTCTCTGAGGGTGGGGGGGCTGTTACCTCTCCTTCAACAGCTTCTCATGGAGCTCATGAACTGGGCCTCTCTGAGGGGGGGGTGGCTGTTACCTCTCCTTCAACAGCACGTGAAGCAGTGCACAGTTTGCCTAGGCTGCCTGTGGTTGTTTGGCATGCATAATGACTTGTCAGGGTTTCCGTTAGCTGGCAATAGACAGCTTTTTGGCCAATAAAAAAAAGAAAATAATAATAATAATTGAAAGGCCAATAAATAAAACTGTTGCCGGGCAAAATTACTGGGAGAAAAAATATCTAAATGTAAAAATAATGCTTTTTATTCATTGATGGAAATGCCAGTCTATGTAAATACATTTGACCTTCGTGCTTATTGGTCTATAGTTTCATTTGCAGAATAAAAATCGGCCTGTTTTGTATGTTCGTTAATCATCATGTATCTTATTTATCCAACGTAACTATCACCGGTGCACAGCATACAGAGCCTATTTTGAATGGGGTTTCTCCTGCTCAGCTGCTGGAGTAAAACATGTGCTTTTATAAGCCTGTTCATTGCGTAACAATTATAAATGCGATTACGTGCAACATTTTAAAAAGAGCTACTATTTTTATTTCTCAACTGGTAATTGAAGAACGCCTCCCATTCATCATTCAAGTGCCGGCAACAGGCTATCAGAGCGTGTCACCCACCACTTTACAATGTGAGCTGGAGGTCGTATGCGTTTTGAAAACATACCTAATTGTTTGAAACCTGAAGTGTTTGTTTTCATATTATGAGGCATGTCTTACCTTGCTTCTAAGTAGCCTATAGACAAAATCCCACCATGGAAACGTGGAGACAATAATTTTATAAAGACTTCATAGGCGGTGTGTGAGTTTGAAGTTTGGGGAAGCTTACCATTTATTCTGACCGTTTCCACAGTTCTGTGTGCCAGTTGTGATTTTTTTCATATCCAAATTTTCATAGAACAGTTTCATTTCAATAATAATGTTTTTCATTTCTCAATCATTGTCAAGTGGGTTAATCATTTAAATTTGAATGAAAACGATGAAAATCGAAAAAGTAACTGAAGCGAGATCCCCAGCCTCTCTGTTATGGACGTGTTGAATACACCGTGACCCATTGGTGGCTGAAGGAACTCGTGGAACTCAACCTATAGGCCAATGCAGCAGTAGGACTATAGTCTGTGAGTTTAATGCGCTCATTTACTAAGGTAAATTTACTACTAGTGATATATGTAATGGAATATTAAAATTGTTTTTATCAAAAGGAACGAAGAATTCCACACAATGAAACAATAAATGCGCAAGATTGGCGGTAGAGAGACTCGCCTATATCTTCCCCTCCCCTTCTTGTCTCAACATGTTAAAATGATACTCTAGACACTTGATCTTCACACGATCTAACTGACCGCTGCAACTCAATAATAAGCTATGCCTATTGCCAAGCGCGCTGCCCAAATAGGCATAGCCCACGAGCTTGTGATTTGAAACGATCCACAGCAATTGTTTTCAAGAACCAATGATTATCGGTTCCTCTGTGGCTAAATCATGCTTTCTGGTGAATTATTTTGAATCCATTTATTTCTATGTACTTCCCTACTTCCCATTTCTCTCCTGTTCTATTGGTTACCATTTACTTCCCTATTGGACCCACCGCTATGACATTTCTCTCCAGTTCTATTGGTTTTCATAATAACTTTGGTTGGCCAGAAGCCAAAGGATCAATCCTGGTCATATCATCAACCCATTCTGGTCATATCATCAACCCATTCTGGTCATATTATCACCCATCCTGGTCATGTTAACAACCCATCCTGGTCATATTATCAACCCATCCTGGTCATGTTAACAACCCATCCTGGTCATGTTAACAACCCATCCTGGTCATGTTAACAACCCATCCTGGTCATGTTAACAACCCAGCCTGGTCATGTTAACAACCCATCCTGGTCATATCAACAACCCATCCTGGTCATATCAACAACCCATCCTGGTCATATCATCAACCCATCCTGGTCATATCATCAACCCATCCTGGTCATATCATCAGCCCATCCTGGTCATATCATCAACCCATCCTGGTCATATCATCAACCCATCCTGGTCATATCATCAGCCCATCCTGGTCATATCATCAACCCATCCTGGTCATATCATCAACCCATCCTGGTCATATCAACAACCCATCCTGGTCATATCATCAACCCATCCTGGTCATATCATCAACCCATCCTGGTCATATCAACAACCCATCCTGGTCATATCAACAACCCATCCTGGTCATATCAACAACCCATCCTGGTCATGTTATCAACCCATCCTGGTCATGTTAACAACCCATCCTGGTCATGTTAACAAACCATCCTGGTCATGTTAACAAACCATCCTGGTCATGTTAACAAACCATCCTGGTCATGTTAACAACCCATCCTGGTCATGTTAACAACCCATCCTGGTCATGTCAACAACCCATCCTGGTCATGTCAACAACCCATCCTGGTCATGTCAACAACCCATCCTGGTCATGTCATCAACCCATTCTGGTCATATTATCACCCATCCTGGTCATATTATCAACCCATCCTGGTCATGTTAACAACCCATCCTGGTCATGTTAACAACCCATCCTGGTCATATCATCAACCCATCCTGGTCATATCATCACCCATCCTGGTCATGTTAACAACCCATCCTGGTCATATTAACAACCCATCCTGGTCATGTTATCAACCCATCCTGGTCATGTTAACAACCCATCCTGGTCATGTCAACAACCCATCCTGGTCATGTCAACAACCCATCCTGGTCATGTCAACAACCCATCCTGGTCATGTCAACAACCCATCCTGGTCATGTCAACAACCCATCCTGGTCATGTCATCAACCCATTCTGGTCATATTATCACCCATCCTGGTCATATTATCAACCCATCCTGGTCATGTTAACAACCCATCCTGGTCATGTTAACAACCCATCCTGGTCATGTCAACAACCCATCCTGGTCATATCATCACCCATCCTGGTCATGTTAACAACCCATCCTGGTCATGTTAACAACCCATCCTGGTCATGTTAACAACCCATCCTGGTCATGTTAACAACCCATCCTGGTCATATTAACAACCCATCCTGGTTATATTAACAACCCATCCTGGTCATATTAACAACCCATCCTGGTCATATTAACAACCCATCCTGGTCCTATTATCAACCCATCCTGGTCCTATTATCAACCCATCCTGGTCATAAGAATCGAACAGATCTTTCCATCTCTTTCACATATGGAACCACTACCAAGTGCTCTGGTTACAATGGTGTTTTCCTGCAAATTGTTTTTTGGCAAATGTTTGAAAATGACATTTTATTGGCTTCTTCATTACATGAGTTGCATGTTCTGTTGAGGTGCATTACCATCCTCTAAATGTTCTGGTGAGATGCATTACCATCCTCTAAATGTTCTGGTGAGATGCATTACCATCCTCTAAATGTTCTGTTGAGATGCATTACCATCCTCTAAATGTTCTGTTGAGATGCATTACCATCCTCTAAATGTTCTGTTGAGGTGCATTACCATCCTCTAAATGTTCTGTTGAGATGCATTACCATCCTCTAAATGTTCTGTTGAGATGCATTACCATCCTCTAAATGTTCTGTTGAGGTGCATTACCATCCTCTAAATGTTCTGGTGAGGTGCATTACCATCCTCTAAATGTTCTGTTGAGGTGCATTACCATCCTCTAAATGTTCTGTTGAGGTGCATTACCATCCCCTAAATGTTCTGTAGAGATGCATTACCATCCTATAAATGTTCTGTTGAGATGCATTACCATCCTCTAAATGTTCTGTTGAGGTGCATTACCATCCCCTAAATGTTCTGTTGAGGTGCATTACCATCCTCTAAATGTTCTGTTGAGATCCATTACCATCCTCTAAATGTTCTGTTGAGATGCATTACCATCCTCTAAATGTTCTGTTGAGATGCATTACCATCCTCTAAATGTTCTGTTGAGATGCATTACCATCCTCTAAATGTTCTGTTGAGATGCATTACCATCCTCTAAATGTTCTGTTGAGGTGCATTACCATCCCCTAAATGGGATTCCTGTCATTCTAAGAACCGTGGGTAATGGGTTATGCACCTAATGCATATGGGTCCGGTAAGTTTCCGGTAAGTTTCTCAAAATGGCCGGTCAATTTTAAATCTTCCCGGTCACGTTGTCTGGCGCCACGGAAACCCTGGTCAGTTACGTGCTTAGTCCCACACTGAAGGAGAGGTGCTGAGTTCCACACTGAAGGAGAGGTGCTGAGTTCCACACTGAAGGAGAGGTGCTGAGTTCCACACTGAAGGAGAGGTGCTGAGTTCCACACTGAAGGAGAGGTGCTGAGTTCCACACTGAAGGAGAGGTGCTGAGTTCCACACTGAAGGAGAGGTGCTGAGTTCCACACTGAAGGAGAGGTGCTGAGTTCCACACTGAAGGAGATGTGCTGAGTTCCACACTGAAGGAGAGGTGCTGAGTTCCACACTGAAGGAGAGGTGCTGAGTTCCACACTGAAGGAGAGGTGCTGAGTTCCACACTGAAGGAGAGGTGCTGAGTTCCACACTGAAGGAGAGGTGCTGAGTTCCACACTGAAGGAGAGGTGCTGAGTTCCACACTGAAGGAGAGGTGCTGAGTTCCACACTGAAGGAGAGGTGCTGAGTTCCACACTGAAGGAGAGGTGCTGAGTTCCACACTGAAGGAGAGGTGCTGAGTTCCACACTGAAGGAGAGGTGCCTAGTTCCACACTGAAGGAGAGGTGCTTAGTTCCACACTGAAGGAGAGGTGCCTAGTTCCACACTGAAGGAGAGGTGCTTAGTTCCACACTGAAGGAGAGGTGCCTAGTTCCACACTGAAGGAGAGGTGCCTAGTTCCACACTGAAGGAGAGGTGCTTAGTTCCACACTGAAGGAGAGGACACATCAGTCAAATGTGAGGTATTTTCAGAAGGTAGATAGTAATATGAGCTAAACATGTTAGTGAACTGACAATTCGTACCGTATTAATCGATTTTTCTGACCCGACGCATGCTACATTTGGATCAGTTTTTTCCCACTGACTGATGCACTCATATCTTAACATTTGAACTGGGAACGACGCGGTGAATCGTTGCTTCCCTTGTTATTACCATGAGAGATAACACCTTGTAAAATACATACAGACGTCCATCCTTTTGGCTGAGAGGGAGCTACCAATGTTCTGCTTGTTTTCATGAAAGTTCGATGGGGCTGTAGGGTCTTTTCCTCTTTCTTAATCGGACAAGTTCGAGATGGAAGCTTGTATTTTAACAAGATGTTAACACAATTTTATCTGTGACTGGGGAACAGTTATTTACGGGCTAATGTTCGACTTTAAAAATAAAAAAAATCAATAACATTTGAGGTCTGCTGTGAGGATCATATCAGACCAGACCTCAGTTAGAAAACAGCTCTCAATGTTTCCTCTCGCTGCTGTCCTGTTGCTGCCGGCAACGCTTGTTTACTGGGGCTCCATTCTCCATTGTGTAGGAAGACGCAGCTGTGAAGATGGGCCATATTCATTATGATGCAACGGAGAAAAAACGTTTTGCAACAGAAAGCGAAGGGGGGAAAAAAGCGAGTTTATTGGTACAAGTTTAAGACCATCTTTTTTTTTGTTGCCTGTTTTCTTCAAGCACAGCTAGAGCATTGGAAATGATTTCAAACACTTTTGAAACCAGGTGTTAGGTAATATCAGTCAGTTTGCTTGGTCATATATAAACATGACCTAATCAGATCGTTATTGCTGTTCCAGCTGGCTGACAGGTGCTAGGTAGGTCATGTTAAAAAGGGTATGTGACTAATGGATTACATTTAGAAAGTAACCTACTCAATCCTGATTATTAGTGTATAGTGAGTGACGTTCATTACTTCCGGGATATTAGCCTGTTATAGGCTGAGTGTATAAAACATTAAGAACACCTGCTCTTTCCATGACATAGACTGACCAGTTGAATCCAGTTGAAAGCTATAATCCCTTATTAATGTCACCTGTTAAATCCACTTCAATCAGAGTAGATGAAGGGGAGGAGACGGGCTAAAGAGGAACTGTATATGTGTGTGCCTTTCAGAGGGCAAGACAAAAGATTTTAAGATTTGAACGGGGTATGGTAGTAGGTGCCAGGCGCACTGGTTTGTGTCAAGAACTGCAATGCTGCTGTGTTTTTCACACTCAACAGTTTCCTGTGTTTATCAAGAATGGTCCACCACCCATAAGACATCCAGTCAACTGGACACAACTGTGGGAAGCAGTGGAGTCCACATGGGCCAGCATCCCTGTGGAGTCCACATGGGCCAGCATCCCTGTGGAGTCCACATGGGCCAGCATCCCTGTGGAGTCCACATGGGCCAGCATCCCTGTGGAACGCTTTCAACACCTCGTAGAATCCATGCCCCAACGAATTGAGTCTGTTCTGAGTGACAAAGAGGGGGTGAAACTCAATATTAGGAAGGTGTTCTTAATGTTTTGTACACTCAGTGAAATATAGGTACATCAATTTAGCAGCTAGCAGGTGCCAGTAGAGGGACAATCAGGGTTGGGGTCAATTTAAATTAAATTCAGGAGCTGAAATTCCAATTCTAATTCTCTGCCATGCTTTTCATTGTGGAACATTTTGTTATGGAATTTGGTTTACTTTCTGAATTGTAACGGAATTGAATCCAACCCTGGAGACAATAGCCTCTCAGCAAGTGAACCCATTCAATAACATTTCATGATGTGCACAGATCCATTAGACTGTTTGACAACATGTCATAGTTGAAATTATGAGTTGGCTGGCTGAGAATTCCAAGATTGAAGACACATTTCTAGGGCTCTGACGGTCATGGAATATTGGATGATGGTAATTGGCCAGTCAAATAACTGTTTTAATAGCAAACAACAATACATTTTTTTTAACAAAAACGTGTTTTGACCGCATGTGCTGCCATAGAATGAATAGAACGGCGTCGCCATTCCAGTCAATGATGGCATAATGGGTTGACTGGTGGCTATTGCGAGTGTACCAATAGAAGTAAAGCAGGAAGTAAAAGCAGGAAGTGTACCCATCAATGTGCTGTCGTTTGTTTATTCAACTTAACTGACATTACAAAACATTCCATTCCATTGCATGTTTCACATCACTTAACATCATTTGAATGAACATTCTACATTACCATGGAAATGATTGCATCACAATACCAAGCACCCATTGTGAGTGGACCCATGCGTTTACAAGCCACATTTACAGTCTTAGAGGTTCCTATCCTGTTCTATTCATTCTATTTCTATGTTTACTGCTGTTGCATTGTGGGGGGTGTTGCCTAGGCAACTGAAGATTAGTTTGCTACAAGACCTTGCTTGTTTCAGCAAGGAGCAACAAAGCTCCATCATGTTAAGAGTCCGTGTTACCACGGAAATGGACTCAACCGCACCATTGCCCGGCTGTACCGTCTTCAAATTCAAATCAAATCAAATTGTATTCAGTTATCATTGCCTTCTTGGGTACAGAAACAATGGTGGCCATCTTGAAGCAGGTGGGGACAGCAGACTGGGATAGGGAGCGAATTAATATGTCCGTAAACACACCAGCCAGCTGGTCTGCGCGTGCTCTGAGGACACGGCTTTCCGTCAGCTGTTCGTGAAGAAAAAAAAGTCATTGTAAACTGTTCTGATGGTTCTTTTATTTTCATGGTCTTCCTCTATAACCGTACGGTAACTGTGCCAGCCCTACACATGTCTAGGCTGATGATAACCGTACGGTAACTGTGCCAGCCCTACACATTTCTAGGCTGATGATAACTGTACGGTAACTGTGCCAGCCCTACACATTTCTAGGCTGATGATAACCGTACGGTAACTGTGCCAGCCCTACACATTTCTAGGCTGATGATAACCGTACGGTAACTGTGCCAGCCCTACACATTTCTAGGCTGATGATAACCGTACGGTAACTGTGCCAGCCCTACACATTTCTAGGCTGATGATAACCGTACGGTAACTGTGCCAGCCCTACACATTTCTAGGCTGATGATAACCGTACGGTAACTGTGCCAGCCCTACACATTTCTAGGCTGATGATAACCGTACGGTAACTGTGCCAGCCCTACACATTTCTAGGCTTATGGTAACTGTGCCAGCCCTACACATTTCTAGGCTGATGATAACCGTACGGTAACTGTGCCAGCCCTACACATTTCTAGGCTGATGATAACCGTACGGTAACTGTGCCAGCCCTACACATTTCTAGGCTGATGATAACCTTACGGTAACTGTGCCAGCCCTACACATTTCTAGGCTGATGGTAACTGTGCCAGCCCTACACATTTCTAGGCTGATGATAACCGTACGGTAACTGTGCCAGCCCTACACATTTCTAGGCTGATGATAACCGTACGGTAACTGTGCCAGCCCTACACATTTCTAGGCTGATGATAACCGTACGGTAACTGTGCCAGCCCTACACATTTCTCACTCTGATTCTAACTCTGGTCCCAGCTGATTCTAACTCTGGTCCCAGCTGATTCTCACTCTGGTCCCAGCTGATTCTCACTCTGGTCCCAGCTGATTCTCACTCTGGTCCCAGCTGATTCTCACTCTGGTCCCAGCTGATTCTCACTCTGGTCCCAGCTGATTCTCACTCTGGTCCCAGCTGATTCCAACTCTTGACCAGACGGTTCAAAACAAACAGATCGAGAACCGAACTAGTCAGTAGGCTGCATCGATACTTGAGTGGTAGTTCTACAGTCCTGACTGGTAGGCCAACAGGCTGCTACAGGTTTATAGGCCTACAGGCTGCTACAGGTTTATAGGCCTACATGCTGCTACAGGTTTATAGGCCAACAGGCTGCTACAGGTTTATAGGCCTACATGCTGCTACAGGTTTATAGGCCAACAGGCTGCTACAGGTTTATAGGCCAACAGGCTGCTACAGGTTTATAGGCCCACAGGCTGCTACAGGTTTATAGGCCAACAGGCTGCTACAGGTTTATAGGCCAACAGGCTGCTACAGGTTTATAGGCCCACAGGCTGCTACAGGTTTATAGGCCAACAGGCTGCTACAGGTTTATAGGCCCACAGGCTGCTACAGGTTTATAGGCCCACAGGCTGCTACAGGTTTATAGGCCCACAGGCTGCTACAGGTTTATAGGCCCACAGGCTGCTACAGGTTTATAGGCCCACAGGCTGCTACAGGTTTATAGGCCCACAGGCTGCTACAGGTTTATAGGCCCACAGGCTGCTACAGGTTTATAGGCCCACAGGCTGCTACAGGTTTATAGGCCCACAGGCTGCTACAGGTTTATAGGCCCACAGGCTGCTACAGGTTTATAGGCCAACAGGCTGCTACAGGCTACATGTTTATAGGCCAGTCAGGACAAGACAGCGATGGAGTTACAGTGGGGTGAAATACTCCTTCAAGAGATGGTTCACTCCACTCAAATCATGTCTGAGTGTTCCGCTCAACAAACCTTTTCTTAGCCTCATTGTTCTCACCCATTCCATTCTATCAAGCCCGGGGATGGGCAACTCCAGTCCTCTGGTCGTGTCCCACTTTTCCCCCATCCCTAGCAAACATAGCTGATTTTAAAGATATTACGTTCTAAACTGAATCTCATGATTAGTTGATTATAGGAGTCGGTTGTGTTGGCTGGGGCAAAAGAGACAACTCCAGTCCTCGGGGCCTGATTGGGTTCACTACAAACCTAATCTAACACACCTGATTGGGTTCACCACAAACCTAATCTAGCACACCTGATTGGGTTCACCACAAATCTAATCTAGCACACCTGATTGGGTTCACTCCAAACCTAATCTAACACACCTGATTGGGTTCACCACAAACCTAATCTAGCACACCTGATTGGGTTCACTCCAAACCTAATCTAACACACCTGATTGGGTTCACCACAAATCTAATCTAGCACACCTGATTGGGTTCACTCCAAACCTAATCTAACACACCTGATTGGGTTCACCACAAATCTAATCTAGCACACCTGATTGGGTTCACTCCAAACCTAATCTAACACACCTGATTGGGTTCACCACAAACCTAATCTAGCACACCTGATTGGGTTCACCACAAACCTAATCTAGCACACCTGATTGGGTTCACTCCAAACCTAAACTAGCACACCTGATTGGGTTCACTCCAAACCTAAACTAGCACACCTGATTGGGTTCACTCCAAACCTAATCTAGCACACCTGATTGGGTTCACTACAAACCTAATCTCACACCTGATTGGGTTCACTACAAACCTAATCTAGCACACCTGATTGGGTTCACTCCAAACCTAATCTAGCACACCTGATTGGGTTCACTCCAAACCTAAACTAGCACACCTGATTGGGTTCACTCCAAACCTAAACTAGCACACCTGATTGGGTTCACTCCAAACCTAATCTAGCACACCTGATTGGGTTCACTCCAAACCTAATCTAGCACACCTGATTGGGTTCACTCCAAACCTAAACTAGCACACCTGATTGGGTTCACTCCAAACCTAAACTAGCACACCTGATTGGGTTCACTCCAAACCTAATCTAGCACACCTGATTGGGTTCACTCCAAACCTAAACTAGCACACCTGATTGGGTTCACTCCAAACCTAATCTAGCACACCTGATTGGGTTCACTCCAAACCTAATCTAGCACACCTGATTGGGTTCACTCCAAACCTAATCTAGCACACCTGATTGGGTTCACTACAAACCTAATCTAGCACACCTGATTGGGTTCACTACAAACCTAATCTAGCACACCTGATTGGGTTCACTCCAAACCTAAACTAGCACACCTGATTGGGTTCACTCCAAACCTAAACTAGCACACCTGATTGGGTTCACTCCAAACCTAATCTAGCACACCTGATTGGGTTCACTCCAAACCTAATCTAGCACACCTGATTGGGTTCACTACAAACCTAATCTAGCACACCTGATTGGGTTCACTACAAACCTAATCTAGCACACCTGATTGGGTTCACTACAAACCTAATCTAGCACACCTGATTGGGTTCACTACAAACCTAATCTAGCACACCTGATTGTAATAATTAGCTGGTGGATAAAATGAATCAGGTTAGTTACAACTGGGGTTGGAGCAAAAACCTACAGGAGGGTATCTCTCCAGGAACAGGGTTGGAGTTAAAACCTACAGGCGGGTAGCTCTCCAGGAACAGGGTTGGAGTTAAAACCAACAGGAGGGTATCTCTCTGGGAACAGGGTTGGAGTTAAAACCTACAGGACGGTCTCTCTCCAGGAACAGGGTTGGAGTTAAAACCTTCCCGGAGGGTTTCTCTCCAGGAACAGGGTTGGAGTTAAAACCTAGAGGAGGGTATCTCCAGGAACAGGGTTGGAGTTAAAACCTCCAGGAGGGTATCTCTCCAGGAACAGGGTTGGAGTTAAAACCTACAGGAGGGTTTCTCTCCAGGAACAGGGTTGGAGTTAAAACCTACAGGAGGGTTTCTCTCCAGGAACAGGGTTGGAGTTAAAACCTACAGGAGGGTATCTCTCCAGGAACAGGGTTGGAGTTAAAACCTTCCCGGAGGGTTTCTCTCCGGGAACAGGGTTGGAGTTAAAACCTCCAGGAGGGTATCTCTCCAGGAACAGGGTTGGAGTTAAAACCTACAGGAGGGTATCTCTCCAGGAACAGGGTTGGAGTTAAAACCTACAGGAGGGTATCTCTCCAGGAACAGGGTTGGAGTTAAAACCTCCAGGAGGGTATCTCTCCAGGAACAGGGTTGGAGTTAAAACCTACAGGATTGTATCTCCCCTGATCTAGCTTAGCCTCCCCAGCCCAGAACACTGATTATCTTGACCCATTACATTCTATTTCTCCTATCCCCAGCCCACAACACAGATTCTTTTGAGCCAGTCAGGCCAGTAGACGAGCAATCAGCCCATTGACTCTACCCATCTAGCAGACGGTGAATTTAGTTTAACCAGGGCTCAGCATGTGATTGTCTCCCTCATTGCCTCCATGCTCCTTTTGTTTGTAGTGTTGTGAGAATCTCTGGCGGAACGTGGCGGTGGCGTCATGGCAACAAGATCCTGGTCAGATGGGCTAGCTTGGTGACGATGGTAGCCCAGTCACACTGTTTCCATGCGGAGTCATTCACAGGGTGTACTTACCTAGTATATATGTGGTACATAGCCTGTATATCTGTGGTACCTAGCCTATATATCTGTGGTACCGAGCCTATATATCTGTGGTACCTAGCCTATATATCTGTGGTACCGAGCCTGTATATCTGTGGTACCTAGCCCTGTATATCTGTGGTACCTAGCCTATATAGCTGTGGTACTAAGCCTGTATATCTGTGGTACCTAGCCTGTATATCTGTGGTACATAGCCTGTATATCTGTGGTACCTAGCCTGTATATCTGTGGTACCTAGCCTGTATATCTGTGGTACCTAGCCTGTATATCTGTGGTACCTAGCCTGTATATTTGTGGTACCTAGCCTGTATATCTGTGGTACCTAGCCTGTATATCTGTGGTACCTAGCCTGTATATCTGTGGTACCTAGCCCTGTATATCTGTGGTACCTAGCCTATATAGCTGTGGTACCTAGCCTGTATATCTGTGGTACCTAGCCTGTATATCTGTGGTACCTAGCCTGTATATCTGTGGTACCTAGCCTGTATATCTGTGGTACCTAGCCTGTATAGCTGTGGTACCTAGCCTGTATATCTGTGGTACCTAGCCTATATATCTGTGGTACCTAGCCTGTATATCTGTGGTACCTAGCCTGTATATCTGTGGTACCTAGCCTATATATCTGTGGTACCTAGCCTATATATCTGTGGTACCTAGCCTGTATATCTGTGGTACCTAGCCTGTATATCTGTGGTACCTAGCCTGTATATCTGTGGTACCTAGCCTGTATATCTGTGGTACCTAGCCTGTATATCTGTGGTACCTAGCCTGTATATCTGTGGTACCTAGCCTGTATATCTGTGGTACCTAGCCTGTATATCTGTGGTACCTAGCCTGTATATCTGTGGTACCTAGCCTGTATATCTGTGGTACCTAGCCTGTATAGCTGTGGTACTAAGCCTGTATATCTGTGGTACCTAGCCTGTATATCTGTGGTACCTAGCCTGTATATCTGTGGTACCTAGCCTGTATATCTGTGGTACCTAGCCTATATAGCTGTGGTACCTAGCCTATATATCTGTGGTACCTAGCCTGTATATCTGTGGTACCTAGCCTGTATATCTGTGGTACCTAGCCCTGTATAGCTGTGGTACTAAGCCTGTATATCTGTGGTACCTAGCCTATATATCTGTGGTACCGAGCCTATATATCTGTGGTACCTAGCCTGTATATCTGTGGTACCTTGCAAAAGTATTCATCCCCCTTGGCGTTTTTCCTATTTTGTTTCATTACAACCTGTAATTTAAATGGATTTATGTTTGGATTTCATGTAATGAACATACACAGAATAGTCCTAATTGGTGAAGTGAAATGATAAAAAGAAGTTGTTTAAAAAAATTAAAATATGGACAAGTGGTGCGTGCATATGTATTCACCCCCTTTGCTATGAAGTCTCTGAATAAGATCTGGTGCAACCAATTACCTTCAGAAGTCACATAATTAGTTAGATTGCACACAGGTGGACTTTATTTTAGTGTCACATGATCTGTCACATGATGTCAGTATATTTACACCTGTTCTGAAAGGCCCCAGAGTCTGCAACACCACTAAGCAAGGGGCACCTCCATGAAGACAAAGGAGCTCTCCAAACAGGTCAGGGACAAAGTTGTGGAGAAGTACAGATCAGGGTTGGGTTATAAAAAATATCTGAAACTTTGAACATCCCACAAAGCACCATTAAATCCATTATTAAAAAATGGAAAGAATATGGCACCACAACAAACCTGACAAGAGAGGGCCGCCTAGCAAAACTCACGGACCAGGCATGGAGGGCATTAATCAGAGAGGCAACAAAGAGACCAAAGATAACCCTGAAGGAGCTGCAAAGCTCCACAGTGGAGATTGGAGTATCTGTCCATAGGACCACTTTAAGCCGTACACTCCACAGAGCTGGGCTTTAGGGAAGAGTGGCCAGAGAAAAGGTACCTGGCCCATGTATCTGAGGTACCTGGCCCATGTATCTGAGGTACCTGGCCCATGTATCTGAGGTACCTGGCCCATGTATCTGAGGTACCTAGGCCATGTATCTGAGGTACCTAGGCCATGTATCTGGGGTACCTGGCCCATGTATCTGAGGTACCTGGCCCATGTATCTGAGGTACCTGGCCCATGTATCTGAGGTACCTGGCCCATGTATCTGAGGTACCTGGCCCATGTATCTGAGGTACCTGGCCCATGTATCTGAGGTACCTGGCCCATGTATCTGAGGTACCTGGCCCATGTATCTGAGGTACCTGGCCCATGTATCTGAGGTACCTGGCCCATGTATCTGAGGTACCTAGGCCATGTATCTGAGGTACCTAGGCCATGTATCTGAGGTACCTAGGCCATGTATCTGAGGTACCTGGCCCATGTATCTGAGGTACCTGGCCCATGTATCTGAGGTACCTGGCCCATGTATCTGAGGTACCTGGCCCATGTATCTGAGGTACCTGGCCCATGTATCTGAGGTACCTGGCCCATGTATCTGAGGTACCTGGCCCATGTATCTGAGGTACCTAGCCCATGAACTGACATGTTGTCCACCCAATCAAAGGATCAGAGAATTAATCTAGTACTGAAAGCATATGCTACAGCTAGCTAGCACTACAGTGCATAAAATGTGGTGAGTAGTAGAAAGACAATAGTTGATTTTTTTTTTTTTTTTTACGATTTAATTTCCCCAAAAAATTGGAGAGAGATTTCGTTATTATTTTCACTTACTCAGCTAGCTAGTTTAGCTCAACAACCTGACTCAAACAGAGAGGAATGCTATTTATGTTAGCTAGCTGACTAAGAATATTCTTATCAACACTTATCAACTCATCAGTCAAGGAAAGCTTTTTGCTTTTTATTAATTTATTGCCACAGGGACCCGCCGGAGTAACTGCTAAACTGCTTGCTGTACTACTTGATTGTAGCGGGTTTACGAACTCATTCGTTCGAGTAACTTTGTTGACTATGACCTTAGTCAATATGGTGACAACGTTGTAGGCTGTGTAGCGTTTATGGTACGAAGGTTTGGTTTGGAGAGGTTTTTCCGCCAGGTCACAGACGACTGTTGTGTTGTGCACTGAAGTCCACAAGCGAAGGGAAAAGGTGAGAGGAGGAGGGCGTGTAAGATCCAATTATACAACGAGCAAAGTGATGATGCTGTTTGCATGTTGCTGCTATGAAAATTAACTCGGTGTGCGGTGGGGATCAGGGGTGTATTCATTACGCCGATTATGTTGAAAAATGTTTCTTAAATGGAAGAAAACAACACCTGGCCTAGAGGTTGAAGGCCTCCAGCCGATACTGTAGGAGGTGGATAGGCCTGGTGGATAGTGTAGGAGGTTGATAGGCCTGGAGGATAGTGCAGGAGGTGGATAGGCCTGGAGGATAGGCCTGGTGGATAGTGCAGGAGGTGGATAGGCCTGGTGGATAGTGTAGGAGGTGGATAGGCCCGGAGGATGGTGTAGGAGGTGGATAGGCCCGGAGGATAGGCCTGGTGGATAGTGTAGGAGGTGGATAGGCCCGGAGGATAGTGCAGGAGGTGGACAGGCCCGGAGGATAGTGCAGGAGGTGGATAGGCCCGGAGGATAGTGCAGGAGGTGGATAGGCCCGGAGGATAGTGCAGGAGGTGGATAGGCCCGGAGGAGAGTGCAGGAGGTGGATAGGCCCGGAGGAGAGTGCAGGAGGTGGATAGGCCCGGAGGATAGTGCAGGAGGTGGATAGGCCCGGAGGAGAGTGCAGGAGGTGGATAGGCCCGGAGGATACTGCTTGTCTGCAGGGTTTTAATTTTGTGACTGTTTGTCTGAGGTTTTACCTCAGACTAATACGTGTTTTGAGCTATGATTTTTGTACACTGTGTGTTGGACTAGAGTTTGTCAACCAGTTGAACAGTTGAACAGTTGAAGTGCTGACAGAGGAGTTGTTTGTGACTTTCATAAAAGTCCCTCTGTCTCCTTCACAGATTCTGCATATTAGATTTGTGGAAATATGTTGACGACAGCTGGGAACATCTTCCCTGTGACCCAAATGGCACCCTGTTCCCTATGTAGGCACCCTGTTCCCTATGTAGGCACCCTGTTCCCTATGTAGGCACCCTGTTCCCTATGTAGGCACCCTGTTCCCTATGTAGGCACCCTATTCTCTATGTAGGCCTAGTGCACTACTGTGGGCACCCTGTTCCCTATGTAGGCACCCTGTTCCCTATGTAGGCCTAGTGCACTACTGTGGGCACCCTGTTCCCTATGTAGGCACCCTGTTCCCTATGTAGGCACCCTGTTCCCTATGTAGGCCTAGTGCACTACTGTGGGCACCCTGTTCCCTATGTAGGCCTAGTGCACTACTGTGGGCACCCTGTTCCCTATGTAGGCACCCTGTTCCCTATGTAGGCACCCTGTTCCTTATGTAGGCACCCTGTTCCCTATGTAGGCACCCTGTTCCCTATGTAGGCACCCTGTTCCCTATGTAGGTACCCTGTTCCCTCTGTAGGCCTAGTGCACTACTGTGGGCACCCTGTTCCCTATGTAGGCACCCTGTTCCCTATGTAGGCACCCTGTTCCCTATGTAAGCACCCTGTTCCCTATGTAGGACCTAGTGCACTACTGTGGGCACCCTGTTCCCTATGTAGGCCTAGTGCACTACTGTAGGCACCCTGTTCCCTATGTAGGCACCCTGTTCCCTATGTAGGCACCCTGTTCCCTATGTAGGCACCCTGTTCCCTATGTAGGCCTAGTGCACTACTGTGGGCACCCTGTTCCCTATGTAGGCACCCTGTTCCCTATTTAGGCACCCTGTTCCCTATGTAGGCACCCTATTCCCTATGTAGGCCTAGTGCACTACTGTGGGCACCCTGTTCCCTATGTAGGCACCCTGTTCCCTATGTAGGCACCCTGTTCCCTATGTAGGCACCCTGTTCCCTATGTAGGCACCCTGTTCCCTATGTAGGCACCCTGTTCCCTATGTAGGCACCCTGTTCCCTATGTAGGCCCTGGTCCCAAAAAGTGCGGAGACTGATAATATGACTCAGTAGATCTGATAAACGTGTTTGTTTTTTCTTCTTGGGGTCAATTTGCTGCCTGTAAATGATTTTAAATTATGTTCTGGCCCCCTGACCATCCACTCAAGGAAAAAACCATCCCGGTGCTGAATGTAGTCGATAATCCCTGCTCTAGAGCCTACCCCGCTTACCCCTTCAAAGTAGGAGGATACATATGCAAATAAAAGATGACTGGTCATTGGACAGAATAATCAGATCAGATTGTGATGTCATGATCTGGGCCAAAAATTCCATCCCACCTGAACAGGCTGAAATACCAGGATTTATTTTTTTCCCAAACAACTCTTACACAAAAGGGTATTATCATAATTTTCACAATTTCGGCGTTTTATTTGAAACTCCTAGTGTGGAAATAACATAAAAATATGAAGGAAAATCACAATTTTGACAGCAACAAAATGGTCGCACACACTGGATTACCAATGCTGCTCATTTGTCCTAACACTAACACGTTTATCCTCCTTCTGGAACGCTGTGACATCATCACCCTGATGTAGAGGGCGGGAGGGAGGGGGAGAGAGAGGTGGAGAGAGAGAGAGACTGAGAGAGAGAGAGACTGTGAGAGAGAGAGACTGTGAGAGAGAGAGACTGTGAGAGAGAGAGAGACTGTGAGAGAGAGAGAGGGGGAGAGAGAGGTGGAGACTGTGTGTGAGAGAGAGAGAGGGAGAGGGAGAGGGAGGCTGGTGGAGAACAATGGGCTAATAGAGGGTACAGGGTTCACACAGACCACAGTCTCAACCCAGAGAGGAGACAACCTACCCTTCTCAACCAGCCAAAAGAAAGCAAAAGATAGCATGCCAAATAGCACTCTGTTCCCTACATAGTGGACTACTTTTTAACCAGAACCCTATGGGCAATAGGGTTGCAATTTGGGATACACCTGTTCAAATCAAGTTTATTTTATATAGCCCTTCGTACATCAGCTGATATCTCAAAGTGCTGTACAGAAACCCAGCCTAAAACCCCAAACAGCAAGCAATGCAGGTGTAGAAGCACGGTGGCTCGGAAAAACTCCCTAGAAAGGCCAAAACCTAGGAAGAAACCTAGAGAGGAACCAGGCTATGAGAGGTAGCCAGTCCTCTTCTGGCTGTGCCGGGTGGAGATTATAACAGAACATGGCCAAGATGTTCAAATGTTCATAGATGACCAGCAGGGTCAAATCATAACCTTGTGCACTTGAACTACACCATTGCTGGGCCTGGTCTAGGACCATTACCAGATTTAGACGATCCCTCAAACACTCTGAAGACGGCTTCTTCAGCTACTACCACAGTAGTCTGAGAATATCCTCAGAAAGACAGAAAAATACATCCATTTTGATTTCCTAGAGAAAGTCCCTTTTATCTCTCTTTTGACTTCCCCAAAAGTCAAAATGAAGGCTTTTTGAGAGAATTTGATCTGGCCTGATTGTTCACATCGACGAGGATGAAATAGAGTACCACAGTATGATTCATAATACCCATAAAACCTAGCGGTCAAACAGGGAAATGGTTCCAATTGTTTTTCCACCATAAATTTTTTCCCATAAGGGGATTTTAGAAACACTTTTAAAATAAGAGATGTGTTTTGTGTAGGCGTACCCTGACGTGACGTTTTGATAACCGTGTAAATCTCTCTAGGGCAAGGTGACTTTTATCAATATATTTGCCTGTATTTACCCCCCCGAAAATGAAACGCTAATGTGGCTATCATATAGAACTACAAATACCTGTCTCAAGCTTCACGTCCGTCGCCAGAGCCACGATCTGGATGAAACTGCCGAATTCGAGGCAAAGGTAAGAACATCTGGATTAGCTATCTAATGTTAGCTAAATTTAGTAATGAATAAATTGGCTACATTTCCTTAAATTGACAATTCTGTGAACTGTCTTTGGGCAAGTAAAAAAAGATGACGTGCCACATCTTGCAGGGATTTGTAGTTTACTTTGTAGTCTACTTTGTAGTTTACTTTGATGCTAATTAGCATTTTCTAATCTGAGAGTAAATAGAGCTGAATATATTGATAAAAGTCACCTTGACAACAATGCTTAAACCACATTTATAGGAGACATCTTTTTGAGGTCTGGGAACAAAACAAAACAATTTGAATTGTGTAGTTGCCCTTTTTAATTCAATTGTGCTCAGGACTGGCAAGTGTTTTTGTACTGTACAATGTAGTCTACATGTGGCGAATACAGATCATCATGATATCATTCTGCCAGGTAGGCCTACTTTTGAAGTGAACCTTTAATCGGGAAGGTTTTTTGGGAAAGCCCCCCAAAAAAAAAAAAAAAAAAAAACAGTGCATGATGACTGAATTGTGCCTAGCAAATTTTTTTCCGATTTCGGACAAAACTTTTTAAATACCCATTGCTGCATTCCCCATTGCTGCATACCTATTGTTGCTGTTTGACTAAATCTTGATAATAAATAAATACATTTTAAAAAGGCAATTGTGACCTAAAAGCTAAAGTGACCAGCTACATTATTTTAACTGCCACCCTAGCGACAAAAAAAACAATTAAAAATGGTTCGCAAGTGTTTTTGACCGTAGTTTTGAGCCCTGCGGGTCCAATCAGACCCTTGAATGGTTTGAGTGTTTTGGGAGGGGGAACAAACTCAATATACTATACTTGAAAATGACTAAAACCAAATAGAAACTGTAGGAATGATCATGTATCTGCATTCATACAGTTTCTTGTGTCCAGATAAATATCACCCAAAATGAAAACCAGACAGTCAGGGAGCATCAGATTCCCAAAACGACGGACGCGGCAGTGAGTTGAATCCTCTCTCCTCCAGGTGTTTAATTAAATGTTTAAATTTGATATTTTATTTAACTAGGCAAGTCAGTTAAGAACAAATTCTTATTTTCAATGATGGCCTACCAGGGAACAGTGGGTTAACTGCCTTGTTCAGGGGCAGAACGACATATTAAAAAAAAAAAAAAAATCGGGGATTCGATCCAGCAACCTTTCGGGCTACCACTAGGCTACCTGCTGCCCCATTTTAAGATGCTGTAGTAAGTGTGGAGCTGAATCCTAACTGAATTCTCGTTCTCCTCCAGGTCTTTAAGATGCTACAGTAAGTGTGGAGCTGAATCCTAACTGAATTCTCGTTCTCCTCCAGGTCTTTAAGATGCTACAGTAAGTGTGGAGCTGAATCCTAACTGAATTCTCGTTCTCCTCCAGGTCTTTAAGATGCTGTAGTAAGTGTGGAGCTGAATCCTAACTGAATTCTCGTTCTCCTCCAGGTCTTTAAGATGCTACAGTAAGTGTGGAGCTGAATCCTAACTGAATTCTCGTTCTCCTCCAGGTCTTTAAGATGCTACAGTAAGTGTGGAGCTGAATCCTAACTGAATTCTCGTTCTCCTCCAGGTCTTTAAGATGCTACAGTAAGTGTGGAGCTGAATCCTAACTGAATTCTCGTTCTCCTCCAGGTCTTTAAGATGCTACAGTAAGTGTGGAGCTGAATCCTAGCTGAATTCTCGTTCTCCTCCAGGTCTTTAAGATGCTACAGTAAGTGTGGAGCTGAATCCTAACTGAATTCTCGTTCTCCTCCAGGTCTTTAAGATGCTACAGTAAGTGTGGAGCTGAATCCTAGCTGAAGCCTCAGCATGTCTGTCCTGCTGACGGTGGTGGTGATGGGTGTGGTGGGGTGGGGGGCCGTGGTCCAGGGGGCTCCGTGTCCCGGAGGGGGCCTGGCTGACTGCCCTATCCAGCAGAGCAACACCTCTGGTGGGGGTAAAACCTCCAGGGACTACTGCTACACCGCCCGTATCCGCTCCACCGTGCTCCAGGGCCTGGCCTTCGGAGGGGTGCCCACCGTCCTCGCACTCGACTTCATGTGCTTCCTGGTGAGTCACTTCTGTTTTTGTATCAATACAGCTTTATTGTCCATCGCTGTCTTTTTATTTTGTTTTTCTACACCAAATTCAGATTAATATTTAGTAGGGCCAAGAGTTTATTTTTATATTTTATTGACCATCTGATCTGGTTTGGAATAAACTCTAGTTGGCTATAGCCTACACCTTAATCCCAGTGTTGGTTCTGGTTCAATGAAAACCCAGGGCCCCACGCTACAGATGTAACCACCAGGTAGTGTGTCTAACTGGTTCTGGTTCTGTAAATACAGGAAAACAGTTGGGATTTGAAAGAACACCTTGCTTCACTAATGTATTGTGTAAAATAGCTAGCTACCCTCTGTGTACATTGGGACCTCTCCCTCTCTATTGAAGACCGGAGTAAGATGGCGCCGACAGACATGGCAGCTCTGCTTCTAGCGCCGAGGTCTTCTACTTTAAGATCTGTGTGTATTGTTGTGTACTGTTAGATATTACTGCAACGCTGGATCTAGGAACAGAAGAATTTTCACTACACCCCGCAATAACATCTGCTAAATATGTATATGTGACCGATGTGTGTGTGTGTGTGTGGCATTCCTAGGTACTCCTGTTTGTGTTCTCCATCTTGAGGAAGGTAGCGTGGGACTACGGCCGCTTGGCGTTGGTGACTGATGCAGACAGGTATATCACTACGCTGCAGCCTTTACAATGTGATCTCTGCACTCCTGGAGTAGAAGACCAGGTTGTTGTAACTCTTGTTAACTTTGCATTCTCTGGTAGAACACAAAGCACTAGGCCCTAGTGTGTTGAAAGGCCCTTCTAGGCCCTAGTGTGTTGAAAGGCCCTTCTAGGCCCTAGTGCTTTGTGTTCTACCAGAGAATACATGTCCAGACAGACTACTTGTTTAAAAATATATATGTTTTTATGGGATTTTCAGATTTATTTAACAGATAGAGAGAGGATGCCAGCGGGGGGAAAGACAGAGAGAGGATGCCAGCCGGGGGAAAGACAGAGAGAGGATGCCAGCCGGGGGAAAGACAGAGAGAGGATGCCAGCCGGGGGAAAGACAGAGAGAGGATGCCAGCGGGGGAAAGACAGAGAGAGGATGCCAGCCGGGGGAAAGACAGAGAGAGGATGCCAGCCGGGGGAAAGACAGAGAGAGGATGCCAGCCGGGGGAAAGACAGAGAGAGGATGCCAGCCGGGGGAAAGACAGAGAGAGGATGCCAGCCGGGGGAAAGACAGAGAGAGGATGCCAGCCGGGGGAAAGACAGAGAGAGGATGCCAGCCGGGGGAAAGACAGAGAGAGGATGCCAGCCGGGGGAAAGACAGAGAGAGGATGCCAGCCGGGGGAAAGACAGAGAGAGGATGCCAGCGGGGGAAAGACAGAGAGAGGATGCCAGCCGGGGGAAAGACAGAGAGAGGATGCCAGCGGGGGAAAGACAGAGAGAGGATGCCAGCCGGGGGAAAGACAGAGAGAGGATGCCAGCTGGGGAAAGACAGAGAGAGGATGCCAGCTGGGGAGAAAGACAGAGAGGCTAGATTAGAACCTAGACTAGCCAGGCCACGAGATGGACTGCTTCTACTGGGTCAGAGTTTACGCACAGCAGAGTTAACTGTCATCAGACAGACGGACAGACAGATGTTGGGCAAATGGAGGAACTAGGAATAATCATCACTTTTCTTACAGTTTCTTTTCCCAGTCAAAGCCAATCAG